>NC_052346.1:17380605-17418105 GCF_016432855.1 Salvelinus namaycush | reverse complement strand
TCACTGACCATGCTGTTGTCTTGGAACTCAAATGGTGAATTTCAAATCCACCAAAATGCTGACAATTGATTGAGACTAGACTTCAGGTACTGCATGCAGATGGCAGCATTGTCACAATAGAGAGTCACTCTGTTACTTTCTTCCTCAGCCTGCTTTGCTGTTGTAGAACACGCCCAGCCTCAGGTTCATGGTAGCTACTAGCTTAATAAGTGAAATACATTTTTTTCGGCTTAATATAATATATTTTTGATGCCATGCTTGAATCGCTGGCCTATCGGTTGTTTTTACACCCCTGTTAAGGCATCTAGCTGCTTGTGATGGCCAGGGCTGGGCTGTGATGAAAGTGTGATGAGGTGTGTTTGAAATCAGTGGGTTCTTTGCAGACAATACGGTTGGGTGTGTACTGTACCTTCTCTCTCTGCCTGGCTGCCACGTGGGAGTGTTCACCGCAGCTGCGCTCACCCAATAGGTTTAAATCTCTTCAATTATTTCTGAGATGAACGGTCGCCTGGCTGGTGGGACTGGAGCGCTTTGTCGCTGTCAAAATGGCAGCGGTGACAGTGATGTAGAAAAGTGCAACTTAACAATAACCTTTATGCTTTTAAAGCTAGCAATCAAACCAGTCAATTGAATGTGGTGTTTCTGTCTGTTACAAATAGGCTCTATGACTTGGAAACACAGTGGTTTGGGGGCGTTGGTAGTCTGGTCAAGCTGTAGCCTGACTGGACCTGTTAATGTTGCATAGGTTTATGTTCCTCTCTTCAATAAAAGTGAGGAGAGACAGAGGGGAATGAAAGGACTAGCAGGGAGAAAGATGAAGACGTCCCGTGTGTGTGTGTGTGTGTGCGCGTGTGGATGGACACAGGGCATATAGGAGCTGATCAACTTGCTGTAATCTCCCTTGATGTAAATAATGATCCATAAATGTCAAGCAGAGAGAAGTTGAAAGAGAAAGGAAGACGAGGGGGATTTAGGGTTGAGATAAGGAAGGTAATCTCCAACACCAGCACCTTCCCTTGAGAACAGGGGGAGGCTGTGGAAACTGGGGGAAATGGGTGAGGGAGAAGGAGGGGGGTAATGGAGAGGTGAGGTGAAAGGGTGAGGGGGGGAAATGGTGGGGGAGAGGAGGAAACGGGAGGGGAGGAGGAAGGGCGAAGGTGGGAGAGAGGGCAAAAGGCGAGGGAGTGTGGGGAGAGGTGAAAGGGTGAGGGAGAGGATGAAAGATGCTGACTGGAGGCTGGGAGAAGTGCTGAATTGAAAATCTTGTGTGTGTGACTGCCAAGGCATGACCGTTCTATTACATGCTGACCAAACCGCCTGTGTGGCGTGAGAGAGCATTGCAAAATAAATGTACACATATACATGTTATTCAATAATTTCATCCAAACTGCTCGTGTGCGTCAACGGACGTCTGTGTAGCCAGGCGGTAAAATAGAACTAGGTTGCAAGTCCCGCCTCTCCCATCTACTCATTGTTTTTTATGAGCACATACCCATGTGTGTCATTTAAAAAATGAACGATGTCCACACTCCAGTCCAGTTGGTGGCGGTAATGCACCTTAAAGTTGGTTGCCAACCGCCATATAAGATCCACAGAAGAAGAATGAGGAGAGATTCATCAAAGAAAAGTAGCTAAAAACGTACTAGGTTTCCCCTTTTACCTGTGGATTAATTGTCGGAGTAGAGGACACACGATTTTGTGTCACTCAAAATTGTACAAAGATCCAGCAAGGACCATTATGCATTTCAGGTAAAATAACAGCCCAATGTTTATCTCTCAGGATGAATTAGCTAGCAACAGCAAGCTAGCTAAATGTTCATGAATGTTTCATGTGTTTTGAACTCTCCCCAAATGAATGTAGTTGGTAAAACAAGGTTGTCCACTATCAGCATATCTATTTATTATGGCCATTGAAATGTTGGCTCTTAAAATCAGATCCAACAATAATATAGAGGGGCTAGAAAGCCAGGGCTTAAAAACAAACGTGTCATTGTACGCTGACGACTCAAGTTCCCTCTTAAATACGCAATCTACATCCCTGCACAGCCTCATAGAGGATCTAGATATTTTTTCTAACCTCAGGATTACAACCAAACTATGATAAGTGGACCATATTACATATTGGATCACAAAAAAATACTACTTTGACATTACCATGTAGTTGACCAATAAAATGGTCTGACGTTGAAGTGGACATACTCGGTATTCATATCCCTAAAGAAGTAAAGGAACTTACTACAATTTTTTTTTACAGAAAATTAGCAAAAATAGATAAGGTCTTGCTACCATGGAAAGTTTGATTTGTGGAAAAATCACCCTGATTAATTCTTTAGTCATATCCCAGTTTACCTATTTACTTATGGCCCTGCTTACCCTGAAAAGTTAAAATTATTTGAGCAAAAAATATTTAACTTTATTTCGAACGGCAAGCCAGACAAAATTAAATGTGCTTATTTATATAATTTATAATAATTAAAATTATTAAAGCATTAAACCTCTCACTAAAAGCATCAATCAACTAATGTTAACTGTTTATTCTGGGTCTTCCTTTCCTGTGGCGGTCCTCATGAGAGCCAGTTTCATCATTGCACATGATGGTTTTTGCGACTGCACTTGAAGAAATTTTCAATGTTTTTGAAATTTTCCGGATTGACTGACCTTCATGTCTTAAAGTAATGATGGACTGTCATTTCTCTTTGCTTATTTGAGCTGTTCTTGCCATAATATGGACTTGGTGTCTTTTACCAAATAGGGCTATCTTCTGTATACCACCCCTACCTTGTCACAACACAACTGATTGGCTCAAATGCATTAAGAAGGAAAGAATTCCACAGATTAACTTTGAAATTGAGGCACACCTGTTAATTGAAATGCATTCCAGGTAACTACCTCATGAAGTTGGTTGAGAGAATGCCAAGAGTGTGCAAAGCTGTCAAGGCAAAGGGTGGCTACTTTGAAGAATCTGAAATATAAAATATATTTTGATTTGTTTAACACTTTTTTTTGGTTACTACATGATTCCATATGTGTTATTTCATAGTTTTGATGTCTTCACTATTATTCTACAATGTAGAAAATAGTAAAAATAAAGAAAAACCCTTGAATGAATAGGTATGTCCAAACTTTTGACAGGTACTATGAACGCTTCTGGTGGGGATAGACACAATCACCATACGCGCCGATTCGGTTTGGTCAAGAAATTAGTTGTACAGTAAGTTAGTTTAGCTAAGTGCATGACAAACTATGATTCTAACCGTGAACGATTGGACGTATCAATTAGCATATTTGATAAGGGTTCACTTTTGACAATTCTTCTCAAGGACTGTACCCAGTTATATTAGTGGTTTGTTTTGTTTTCATTGTAGACTTGTTTTTCAGGCTTCTGACAAATTGGTTGACTAGAATAGCCTTGAAGCAATACAGCTACATTCTGCAATGTCCACACAATATCTGTCGGCAGTGAGCACAGCTCTTTTGAATATTGATGTGTTTGGAATTGTTATCAGTCTGTTGTAGTCATTGTTATCATTCCATAGTTTAACTTTTTCGTAATATCACTTTCGTTCATCCTTATGGCGCTAGTAGTATCGATGGGGCAGCCCAGGTGGGTTTACAGATCCTGATGGACAGAGAGAAAAGCACAAGCCACACCCCTACATGAGAACCACTGAGATGCTGCAAATCCCGGAGTGGAATTTCCCAATGTTTGTTTTGAGTAACTTGATAGCCTTGTGTTGATAACCGTGTCCAATCGACCTTGGATGTAGGTGAAATCAATGCCACAATGTCTCATTTTCTCCCGGTGGATGTTTTATCTCTGAATGAACCAGACTGTTCTTTGTAGGTGTATATATACAGTATAAGCCTAGTTTCTATGTAAATACACAGTTGTTACACATATTTTAAATTCTTAATTGAAACACGTCTTTTGTTTATTGTAGAGGCCTGTGCAACCCTAAATTACTCTTAATATCTGAATAAACCGTTTTGAAACGCCAGCAATCCGTCTGAATTCGTTCCATTCCATGTTTCAAATCCGATTCGTGTTTTGCTTCTAATCCTGGGTTCTTGCTGGGTGATCCGTGTCCCTCTTGAGTGTGAAGTGAGGAGAGAGGTGGAGGGGGGAAAATGATATGAGACCGTGGCTACGTTTCCTCGCGTTCTCAGGATAACCGTGTGTGAGTGAGGGATTGGGGAAGCTTGGTTTTGGCTATAAATCCCCCCATTTCAATCACAATCGGACACTGGGGTTGAAAACAAAACCACTAAATCAAGGCAAGCTGGCTTCGCTGCGCGAGATGCGCGCGAACACAATGGGAGACAACGCACTCACTTCGCTTGGAGGAATACAGCGTTGTAATAATATTATTCTACAATAATGGGAATACTGTCGTGGTCGATCTTGAAGCAATAAGCCCGGACACTGCTGCCTGAACCAGGAATATTTATAGATTTGTTTGCTGTGAAAACAAATTACTCTGTAAGCGACTGCAGTCTCGTAAAGAACCGTGGGCATTTTTTTGCACAAGCGATGCATTTTGAGAGGGAGAGAAGCCGGACATGCCCTAAATGAAGACGCCGTGCTTGTTAGTTGCTACATTACATTTGTTGCCAGTTTATAAATCCACCGGGATGTGAAAGGAATTCATTTCCTGCGTCGAATTCTCATGCCTTTTTGCACATCTGGATAAGTAAATTGTTTTGATATTTAATATTAGTTTAGTAGTGTAACTAATTTATTATAGTACTCGTTTAATTATAGTATTATTACAAATAGCCTGCTATTACTTCCTTATTACTAGACGACATCAAAGGACCAGTGTCTGGAAGTCATTTTTCCATTCAAAGTAACGTCTGTCCCACTCGTGTAGCCTATTCAGTAGCTTCCATTTCAGTTCGTGTCCCTAGAGAATGTACCTTCTTGACGGTAATATAGAAAGGATGGAGCGAGGAACGCCACAAAGGAAGACAGTGTACCGGATCTCTCTCACCTTGGTAAAGAAAGAGAGCCTGGAAGAGGAGGATGGGGTTAGCTGCGGGAGATCTGGACCACGACGTCTCGAGAACCCCAAAGTGGGCGCTTACAGTCGCGAGGTCTCCTCCGAGCTCCAGAGGAGTTGTCTGCTGGAGGAGCTGAAAGAAGTTGAGGATGAAAGCGACGAGTTCCACTCACACAACTACATGAGAAATTTCAGGACATTCAGCACCGGACAATTAGAACTTGGAAGGCTTAAAATTAAAAAGGCGCATCAGTTGCATAAAGAGTTGAAGGAAACTGCCACTAGCCCCTCCACAGAGCATGGTAACAACAGCCAGGCCTCAGAGGAGACCATGTCACCACAGAGTCAGAAGAAATCACAGGGGATAAGCTGGACACAGGAAAGCGCAGAAACTGACTCGAGGCTTAAGGGGGATATTTGCACGGAGACTGAAAAAACCTTGACAACATCTGCTTCCAACGGTGAAAATGGGAGTGTTGATAAGAAGAAAAGGCTTCTGAAAGCCAAGAGCACAGAGGACAAGGGCAGTGATGCTCCAACTAATGGGGACGGGGGTAAGGACAAGTTGTGTGCGTCCAAAAGTAACGGAAGAGCCGTCAAGGCATCTCCCGAGACCCCGCCACTGAAGAGCCACCCCAGCCTGCTTCGCCGGAGCTTCAGTTTCCGCCACTGGACGGGTGGCGAACTGCTCCGCATCCGGTCCCTCTCCAAAGACAAGCACCACAGCAGCTCCGGGTGCGTCGGCCGCGGGGAAGGAACAGCCGGGGACGACAACCAGACCCCCCAGTCCACAGTCCTCCAAAACCCGGCTTACGACGAGACGGGACCGCCTAAACGAAACACGTTAGAAGTCGGGGCTGTGCTTAACAAGACTGACTCAATGACGGAGCTGAGCCGCTGGGAACGAGCGAGAGGCAAAAACCGCACATTGGACAACAGCGATCTGATCACTCTTTCCATGAAGAGTGTGTCAGAGAAGGAGGGGTTTCTGAGAGGCACCGGCTCCCGCTCCAGTGGCTCGGACCGGCGGCTGGTCAGGTTCTTCAGCGGTATCTTCTCCAGGAAGGATGGAGGGATGGTGTCTACCTCCACGCCGGTGGGCAGCCCCAGCACTAACCGCTCCCTCAGGAAGGGGAAGAGGAGCGGCCCCATGGCCTACTCCCAGTCCAGCACAGAGAGTGTTAACGGAGGAGGAGGCCTGTCGTCAGAGGGTAAAGGATGCTTTTCTTTACACACTCACACACCAGTTGTAGCTACAGTGTCCTTTCAGATATGCTCAAAAGGGTCCACGAATTGTTTTTGGCCTGCGCCTCTCCCCTCTCTCTGCCTCTCTCTCTGCCTTCCTCTACATCTCTCCGTCTCTCTGCTGTTTGTAGAGCTGAGGGGTGAAGGGCCAGGATACCTCTCTGTTTGACGGTAGAAGCCCATTATTTGTTTAGGACAGGAGGGTGATGTTTCTCCTGTCTCTCTGATGCCTGCTACTGGCGTTTATCTTTCATTATAGTCTACTGCTGTTGTCTGGGGTTCATATAGTCTACTGCTGTTGCCTGAGGTTCATATAGTCTACTGCTGTTGCCTGAGGTTCATGTGGTCTACTGCTGTTGTCTGAGGTTCATATAGTCTACTGCTGTTGTCTGAGGTTCATATAGTCTACTGCTGTTGTCTGAGGTTCATATAGTCTACTGCTGTTGTCTGAGGTTCATATAGTCTACTGCTGTTGCCTGAGGTTCATATAGTCTGCTGCTGTTGCCTGAGGTTCATATAGTCTACTGCTGTTGCCCGAGGTTCATATAGTCTGCTGCTGTTGCCTGAGGTTCATATAGTCTACTGCTGTTGCCTGAGGTTCATATAGTCTACTGCTGTTGCCTGAGGTTCATGTAGTCTACTGCTGTTGCCTGAGGTTCATATAGTCTACTGCTGTTGCCTGAGGTTCATATGGTCTACTGCTGTTGCCTGAGGTTCATGTGGTCTACTGCTGTTGCCTGAGGTTCATGTGGTCTACTGCTGTTGCCTGAGGTTCATGTGGTCTACTGCTGTTGCCTGAGGTTCATGTGGTCTACTGCTGTTGCCTGAGGTTCATGTGGTCTACTGCTGTTGCCTGAGGTTCATATAGTCTACTGCTGTTGCCTGAGGTTCATATAGTCTACTGCTGTTGCCTGAGGTTCATGTGGTCTACTGCTGTTGCCTGAGGTTCATGTGGTCTACTGCTGTTGCCTGAGGTTCATTTGTCTACTGCTGTTGCCTGAGGTTCATGTGGTCTACTGCTGTTGCCTGAGGTTCATGTGGTCTACTGCTGTTGCCTGAGGTTCATGTGGTCTACTGCTGTTGCCTGAGGTTCATGTGGTCTACTGCTGTTGCCTGAGGTTCATGTGGTCTACTGCTGTTGCCTGAGGTTCATGTGGTCTACTGCTGTTGCCTGAGGTTCATGTGGTCTACTGCTGTTGCCTGAGGTTCATGTGGTCTACTGCTGTTGCCTGAGGTTCATGTGGTCTACTGCTGTTGCCTGAGGTTCATGTGGTCTACTGCTGTTGCCTGAGGTTCATGTGGTCTACTGCTGTTGCCTGAGGTTCATGTGGTCTACTGCTGTTGCCTGAGGTTCATGTGGTCTACTGCTGTTGCCTGAGGTTCATGTGGTCTACTGCTGTTGCCTGAGGTTCATGTGGTCTACTGCTGTTGCCTGAGGTTCATGTGGTCTACTGCTGTTGTCTGAGGTTCATGTGGTCTACTGCTGTTGCCTGAGGTTCATGTGGTCTACTGCTGTTGCCTGAGGTTCATGTGGTCTACTGCTGTTGCCTGAGGTTCATGTGGTCTACTGCTGTTGCCTGAGGTTCATGTGGTCTACTGCTGTTGCCTGAGGTTCATGTGGTCTACTGCTGTTGCCTGAGGTTCATGTAGGCTACTGCTGTTGCCTGAGGTTCATATGGTCTACTGCTGTTGCCTGAGGTTCATATGGTCTACTGCTGTTGCCTGAGGTTCATATGGTCTACTGCTGTTGCCTGAGGTTCATATGGTCTACTGCTGTTGCCTGAGGTTCATATGGTCTACTGCTGTTGCCTGAGGTTCATGTGGTCTACTGCTGTTGCCTGAGGTTCATGTGGTCTACTGCTGTTGCCTGAGGTTCATGTGGTCTACTGCTGTTGCCTGAGGTTCATGTGGTCTACTGCTGTTGCCTGAGGTTCATGTGGTCTACTGCTGTTGCCTGAGGTTCATGTGGTCTACTGCTGTTGCCTGAGGTTCATGTGGTCTACTGCTGTTGCCTGAGGTTCATGTGGTCTACTGCTGTTGCCTGAGGTTCATGTGGTCTGCTGCTGTTGCCTGAGGTTCATGTGGTCTGCTGCTGTTGCCTGAGGTTCATGTGGTCTGCTGCTGTTGCCTGAGGTTCATGTAGTCTACTGCTGTTGTCTGAGGTTCATGTAGTCTACTGCTGTTGTCTGAGGTTCATGTAGTCTACTGCTGTTGCCTGAGGTTCATGTAGTCTACTGCTGTTGCCTGAGGTTCATGTAGTCTACTGCTGTTGTCTGAGGTGTCTTTGGCTTTTAGGAAGGCTGGCAGTTCTTCAGTTTATCTACATACATCTGTGAGGGAAAATGTGCAGGTGGCACAAACATGAAGAGAAGGATGTTTTAATCCATAACTACCGACTGATTCATCTGCTTGCTTTATCTCTCCCTCACACACTCCACATACTCCACACACTCCACACACTCCACACACTCCACACAATACACACACACACCTCTGCATCCTCTTCCACTTGTGGAAAGTGTGATATGATAGAGGAAGTGTGTTCCATTTAGAGCTGGCGACTCACTTTAGTCTTCCTCTGTCTGTATGGCCAGAGGCCCTCTCTGACTGGCTGGCTGGATGGCTGACTGCAGAACCCTAAACACATCAGGCTCTTGACTCCCTGTATTGTTATTGGCCAGTTCCCTCTTCAAGGGGGTCTCAGGAATTCCGGCAATGTGGATGCCCCCCTAGCCGTATCAGGGACGGTGTCATCAAAATCCATTAAATCTCCCTCTGGCCTCTCCCATCCCCACCTCCCTCTGGCCCCACCCACACCCTAACCCAACTCCCAGCCCCACCTCCCTCTGGCCCCACCCACACCCTAACCCAACTCCCAGCCCCACTCCCTCTGGCCCCACCCACACCCTAACCCAACTCCCAGCCCCACCTCCCTCTGGCCCCACCCACACCCTAACCCAACTCCCAGCCCCACCTCCCTCTGGCCCCACCCACACCCTAACCCAACACCCAGCCCCACCTCCCTCTGGCCCCACCCACACCCTAACCCAACACCCAGCCCCACCTCCCTCTGGCCCCACCCACACCCTAACCCAACACTCAGCCCCACCTCCCTCTGGCCCCACCCACACCCTAACCCAACACCCAGCCCCACCTCCCTCTGGCCCCACCCACACCCTAACCCAACACCCAGCCCCACACCCTAACCCAGCCCCACCCACACCCTAACCCAACACCCAGCCCCACCTCCCTCTGGCCCCACCCACACTCTAACCCAACACCCAGCCCCACCTCCCTCTGGCCCCACCCACCCACACCCTAGCCCAGCACCCAGCCCCACCTCCCTCTGGCCCCACCCACACCCTAACCCAACACTCAGCCCCACCTCCCTCTGGCCCCACCCACACCCTAACCCAACACTCAGCCACACCTCCCTCTGGCTCCATCCACACCCTAACCCAACACTCAGCCCCACGTCCCTCTAACTGGTTAATGGTGACAGGTATGGGTGGGTGTATATGGAAGGCAGGTTATAGAGGGAGGGAATGTGTGTGTTAGGGGTGTGTGACCTACATCCACAGCCATGCAGAAGTAATGTGAAGGACATGCGTGTCAAAAGGCAGCCTGGTGAGTGTTTAAAAAAAAAAAAATTATATATACCCAGAGGAGTCGTTCCTCTCTCCTACTCACTCTCACAGAGGAGTCGTTCCTCTCTCCTACTCACTCTCACAGAGGAGTCGTTCCTCTCTCCTACTCACTCTCACAGAGGAGTCGTTCCTCTCTCCTACTCACTCTCACAGAGGAGTCGTTCCTCTCTCCTACTCACTCTCACAGAGCTTCGTGCAGATAAACAGTCATTTACTCAGTCACTCTCTGGGCTTCACTCTGATATATTACTAGGTCACATATTACTCACTCATCTATTTTGTTACACACACACACACACACACACACACACACACACACACACACACACACACACACACACACACACACACATCAGAGGGGCTCATTTGACTTGCAGCTCAGTGCCTGTTAACTGGCTGAGATGAAGCTAGTCTTTTTAGTTACAGCTCCTTTGATCTCTCTCTCTCCTGAGCACCCTCTTCTTTTTCTCTTTTGTCTCTCTTTCTCTTCTCTGTCTCTCTCACCCTGAACACACACACACACACACACACACACACACACACACACACACACACACACACACACACACACACACACACACACACACACACACTGTGACTACTGCAGTGGTGTTATCTGAGACCCACTCCCACAATGGGTATAATAGGAGTAATATCCAGTTAGGACTGTGGCAAAGGGGGATTGATGTTGATTAGTGTTGGTTCTACTAGATTCCTGCAGCTGTCATCTCCACTAGTTTGGCCTGGCTCTCTTCTGTTCCGGGGAGGTTCTCCACTAGTTTGGCCTGGCTCTCTTCTGTTCCGGGGAGGATCTCCACTAGTTTGGCCTTGGCTCTCTTCTGTTCCGGGGAGGATCTCCACTAGTTTGGCCTGGCTCTCTTCTGTTCCGGGGAGGTTCTCCACTAGTTTGGCCTGGCTCTCTTCTGTTCCGGGGAGGTTCTCCACTAGTTTGGCCTGGCTCTCTTCTGTTCCGGGGAGGATCTCCGCTAGTTTGGCCTGGCTCTTCTGTTCCGGGGAGGATCTCCGCTAGTTTGGCCTGGATCTCTTCTGTTCTGGGGAGGATCTCCACTAGTTTGGCCTGGATCTCTTCTGTTCCGGGGAGGATCTCCACTAGTTTGGCCTGGATCTCTTCTGTTCCGGGGAGAATCTCCACTAGTTTGGCCTGGCTCTCTTCTGTTCCGGGGAGAATCTCCACTAGTTTGGCCTGGCTCTCTTCTGTTTCGGGGAGAATCTCCACTAGTTTGGCCTGGCTCTCTTCTGTTCCGGGGAGAATCTCCACTAGTTTGGCCTGGCTCTTCTGTTCCGGGGAGGATCTCCGCTAGTTTGGCCTGGCTCTCTTCTGTTCTGGGGAGGTTCTCCACTAGTTTGGTCTGGCTCTCTTCTGTTCCGGGGAGAATCTCCACTAGTTTGGTCTGGCTCTCTTCTGTTCCGGGGAGAATCTCCACTAGTTTGACCTGGCTCTCTTCTGTTCTGGGGAGGATCTCCACTAGTTTGGCCTGGCTCTCTTCTGTTCCGGGGAGAATCTCCACTAGTTTGGCCTGGCTCTTCTGTTCCGGGGAGGATCTCCGCTAGTTTGGCCTGGCTCTCTTCTGTTCTGGGGAGGTTCTCCACTAGTTTGGTCTGGCTCTCTTCTGTTCTGGGGAGGATCTCCGCTAGTTTGGCCTGGCTCTCTTCTGTTCCGGGGAGAATCTCCGCTAGTTTGGCCTGGCTCTTCTGTTCTGGGGAGGATCTCCACTAGTTTCGTCTGGCTCTCTTCTGTTCTGGGGAGGATCTCCACTAGTTTGGCCTGGCTCTCTTCTGTTCCGGGGAGAATCTCCACTAGTTTGGCCTGGCTCTCTTCTGTTCCGGGGAGAATCTCCACTAGTTTGGCCTGGCTCTCTTCTGTTCTGGGGAGGTTCTCCACTAGTTTGGTCTGGCTCTCTTCTGTTCTGGGGAGGATCTCCGCTAGTTTGGCCTGGCTCTCTTCTGTTCTGGGGAGGACAGCATGCCTAGAAGAGACAATAAGACAACGTTTTTCTTTCCCAGAGGAAGTGTGCCTGTTAGTGTGTGAATGTCTGTTAGTGTGTGTGTCTGATAGACTGACTGTATCCCTGAGTCTAGGCCTATATGTGTCAGTATTGTGTCTGATAGACTGACTGTATCCCTGAGTCTTATGTGTCAGTATTTTGTCTGATAGACTGACTGTATCCCTGAGTCTAGGCCTATATGTGTCAGTATTGTGTGTTCCTCTCTCTCCCTATTTGACAAATGATCAGAGATGAGAGTTAAACAGGACTGTCCATGCTTGTTATCTTTATGCACAGAGTTCTAATGGTCTACATAGGACTGACATCCCCTATACCTGTCAGTCCAGGTCTTTATTGTGATGTTAGTCAGTCCAGGTCTTTATTGTGATGTTAGTCAGTCCAGGTCTTTATTGTGATGTTACGCAGTCCAGGTCTTTATTGTGATGTCAGTCAGTCCAGGTCTTTATTGTGATGTTAGTCAGTCCAGGTCTTTATTGTGATGTTAGTCAGTCCAGGTCTTTATTGTGATGTTAGTCAGTCCAGGTCTTTATTGTGATGTTAGTCAGTCCAGGACTTTATTGTGATGTTAGTCAGTCCAGGTCTTTATTGTGATGTCAGTCAGTCCAGGTCTTTATTGTGATGTCAGTCAGTCCAGGTCTTTATTGTGATGTTAGGCAGTCCAGGTCTTTATTGTGATGTTAGGCAGTCCAGGTCTTTATTGTGATGTTAGGCAGTCCAGGGCTTTATTGTGATGTTAGGCAGTCCAGGGCTTTATTGTGATGTTAGGCAGTCCAGGTCTTTATTGTGATGTCAGTCTGTCCAGGTCTTTATTGTGATGTCAGTCTGTCCAGGTCTTTATTGTGATGTCAGTCTGTCCAGGTCTTTATTGTGATGTCAGTCTGTCCAGGTCTTTATTGTGATGTCTGTCAGTCCAGGTCTTTATTGTGATGTCTGTCAGTCCAGGTCTTTATTGTGATGTCTGTCAGTCCAGGTCTTTATTGTGATGTCAGTCAGTCCAGGTCTTTATTGCGATGTCAGTCAGTCCAGGTCTTTATTGTGATGTCAGTCAGTCCAGGTCAGTGTATATGTTCTCCACCTTGACCTCACTTCTCTTCTGTACTCTGTTTTTTCTTATTTAAACAGTTGCTGTGACCAGCAGAGCATACATCATGTGTGTGTGCGTGCATGCCCGTGTCTGTTTCTCTGTATCTGCTGTCTCTCTCTATTCCTCCCTCCATGCCCGTGTCTGTTTCTCTGTATCTGCTGTCTCTCTCTCTCTTCCTCCCTCCATGCCCGTGTCTGTTTCTCTGTATCTGCTGTCTCTCTCGCTCTTCCTCCCTCTGTGGCTGTGTCTGTTTCTCTGTATCTGCTGTCTCTCTCTATTCCTCCCTCCATGCCCGTGTGTGTTTCTCTGTATCTGCTGTCTCTCTCTATTCCTCCCTCCATGCCCGTGTCTGTTTCTCTGTATCTGCTGTCTCTCTCGCTCTTCCTCCCTCTGTGGCTGTGTCTGTTTCTCTGTATCTGCTGTCTCTCTCTATTCCTCCCTCCATGCCCGTGTCTGTTTCTCTGTATCTGCTGTCTCTCTCTATTCCTCCCTCTGTGACTGTGTGTGTTTCTAACTCTGTCTCTGTGCAGTAATGAGTCCACTGTGGCCTGTTCTGGCTGTGTAGGGAGACATGGAGTCAGGACTGGAGAATCACCAGCTCGTACAGATAACTAACCATAGCAGTGACAGTGGGGGAGCAGCAGCCGGTGTAGCAGCAGCAGCCGGTGTAGCAGCAGCAGCCGGTGTAGCAGCAGCAGCCGGTGTAGCAGCAGCAGCCGGTGTAGCAGCAGCAGCCGGTGTAGCAGCAGCAGCCGGTGTAGCAGCAGCAGCAGCCGGTGTAGCAGCAGCAGCAGCCAGTGTAGCAGCAGCAGCAGCCAGTGTAGCAGCAGCAGCAGCCAGTGTAGCAGCAGCAGCAGCCAATGTAGCAGCAGCAGCAGCCAATGTAGCAGCAGCAGCAGCCAATGTAGCAGCAGCAGCAGCCAATGTAGCAGCAGCAGCAGCCAATGTAGCAGCAGCAGCAGCCAATGTAGCAGCAGCAGCAGCCAATGTAGCAGCAGCAGCAGCCAATGTAGCAGCAGCAGCAGCCAATGTAGCAGCAGCAGCAGCCAATGTAGCAGCAGCAGCAGCCAATGTAGCAGCAGCAGCAGCCAATGTAGCAGCAGCAGCAGCAGCCAGTGTAGCAGCAGCAGCAGCAGCCAGTGTAGCAGCAGCAGCCAGTGTAGCAGCAGCAGCCAGTGTAGCAGCAGCAGCCAGTGTAGCAGCAGCAGCCAGTGTAGCAGCAGCAGCCAGTGTAGCAGCAGCAGCAGCAGCCAGTGTAGCAGCAGCAGCAGCAGCCAGTGTAGCAGCAGCAGCAGCAGCCAGTGTAGCAGCAGCAGCAGCCAGTGTAGCAGCAGCAGCAGCAGCAGCAGCCAGTGTAGTAGCAGCAGCCAGTGTAGTAGCAGCAGCAGCCAGTGTAGTAGCAGCAGCAGCAGCAGCAGCAGCCAGTGTAGCAGCAGCAGCAGCCAGTGTAGCAGCAGCAGCAGCCAGTGTAGCAGCAGCAGCAGCCAGTGTAGCAGCAGCAGCAGCCAGTGTAGCAGCAGCAGCAGCAGCCAGTGTAGCAGCAGCAGCAGCAGCCAGTGTAGCAGCAGCAGCAGCAGCCAGTGTAGCAGCAGCAGCCAGTGTAGCAGCAGCAGCCAGTGTAGCAGCAGCAGCCAGTGTAGCAGCAGCAGCCAGTGTAGCAGCAGCAGCCAGTGTAGCAGCAGCAGCCAGTGTAGCAGCAGCAGCAGCAGCCAGTGTAGCAGCAGCCAGTGTAGCAGCAGCAGCCAGTGTAGCAGCAGCCAGTGTAGCAGCAGCCAGTGTAGCAGCAGCAGCAGCAGCCAGTGTAGCAGCAGCCAGTGTAGCAGCAGCCAGTGTAGCAGCAGCCAGTGTAGCAGCCAGTGTAGCAGCAGCCAGTGTAGCAGCAGCAGCAGCCAGTGTAGCAGCAGCAGCAGCCAGTGTAGCAGCAGCCAGTGTAGCAGCAGCCAGTGTAGCAGTAGCCAGTGTAGCAGTAGCCAGTGTAGCAGTAGCCAGTGTAGCAGTAGCAGCAGCCATTGTAGCAGCAGCCAGTGTAGCAGCAGCAGCAGCCAGTGTAGCAGCAGCAGCAGCCAGTGTAGCAGCAGCAGCAGCCAGTGTAGCAGCAGCAGCAGCCAGTGTAGCAGCAGCAGCAGCAGCAGCAGCCAGTGTAGCAGCAGCAGCAGCAGCAGCAGCAGCAGCAGCCAGTGTAGCAGCAGCAGCCAGTGTAGCAGCAGCAGCCGGTGTAGCAGCAGCAGCAGCCGGTGTAGCAGCAGCAGCAGCCGGTGTAGCAGCAGCAGCAGCCAGTGTAGCAGCAGCAGCAGCCAGTGTAGCAGCAGCAGCAGCCAGTGTAGCAGCAGCAGCAGCCAGTGTAGCAGCAGCAGCAGCCAGTGTAGCAGCAGCAGCAGCCAGTGTAGCAGCAGCAGCAGCCAGTGTAGCAGCAGCAGCAGCCAGTGTAGCAGCAGCAGCAGCCAGTGTAGCAGCAGCAGCAGCCAGTGTAGCAGCAGCAGCAGCCAGTGTAGCAGCAGCAGCAGCCAGTGTAGCAGCAGCAGCAGCCAGTGTAGCAGCAGCAGCAGCCAGTGTAGCAGCAGCAGCAGCCAGTGTAGCAGCAGCAGCAGCCAGTGTAGCAGCAGCAGCAGCCAGTGTAGCAGCAGCAGCAGCCAGTGTAGCAGCAGCAGCAGCCAGTGTAGCAGCAGCAGCAGCCAATGTAGCAGCAGCAGCAGCCAATGTAGCAGCAGCAGCAGCCAATGTAGCAGCAGCAGCAGCCAATGTAGCAGCAGCAGCAGCCAATGTAGCAGCAGCAGCAGCCAATGTAGCAGCAGCAGCAGCCAATGTAGCAGCAGCAGCAGCCAATGTAGCAGCAGCAGCAGCCAATGTAGCAGCAGCAGCAGCCAATGTAGCAGCAGCAGCAGCCAATGTAGCAGCAGCAGCAGCCAGTGTAGCAGCAGCAGCAGCCAGTGTAGCAGCAGCAGCAGCCAGTGTAGCAGCAGCAGCAGCCAGTGTAGCAGCAGCAGCAGCCAGTGTAGCAGCAGCAGCAGCCAGTGTAGCAGCAGCAGCAGCCAGTGTAGCAGCAGCAGCAGCAGCCAGTGTAGCAGCAGCAGCAGCAGCCAGTGTAGCAGCAGCAGCAGCCAGTGTAGCAGCAGCAGCAGCAGCAGCAGCCAGTGTAGTAGCAGCAGCCAGTGTAGTAGCAGCAGCAGCAGCAGCCAGTGTAGTAGCAGCAGCAGCAGCAGCCAGTGTAGCAGCAGCAGCAGCAGCCAGTGTAGCAGCAGCAGCAGCCAGTGTAGCAGCAGCAGCAGCCAGTGTAGCAGCAGCAGCAGCCAGTGTAGCAGCAGCAGCAGCCAGTGTAGCAGCAGCAGCAGCCAGTGTAGCAGCAGCAGCAGCAGCCAGTGTAGCAGCAGCAGCCAGTGTAGCAGCAGCAGCCAGTGTAGCAGCAGCAGCCAGTGTAGCAGCAGCAGCCAGTGTAGCAGCAGCAGCCAGTGTAGCAGCAGCAGCCAGTGTAGCAGCAGCAGCAGCAGCCAGTGTAGCAGCAGCAGCAGCAGCCAGTGTAGCAGCAGCAGCAGCAGCCAGTGTAGCAGCAGCCAGTGTAGCAGCAGCAGCCAGTGTAGCAGCAGCCAGTGTAGCAGCAGCCAGTGTAGCAGCAGCCAGTGTAGCAGCAGCAGCAGCAGCCAGTGTAGCAGCAGCCAGTGTAGCAGCAGCCAGTGTAGCAGCAGCCAGTGTAGCAGCAGCAGCAGCCAGTGTAGCAGCAGCCAGTGTAGCAGCAGCCAGTGTAGCAGTAGCCAGTGTAGCAGTAGCAGCAGCCATTGTAGCAGCAGCCAGTGTAGCAGCAGCAGCAGCCAGTGTAGCAGCAGCAGCAGCCAGTGTAGCAGCAGCAGCAGCCAGTGTAGCAGCAGCAGCAGCCAGTGTAGCAGCAGCAGCAGCAGCAGCAGCCAGTGTAGCAGCAGCAGCAGCAGCAGCAGCAGCCAGTGTAGCAGCAGCAGCCAGTGTAGCAGCAGCAGCCAGTGTAGCAGCAGCAGCAGCAGGCAATGTAGCAGCAGCAGCCGCCAGTGTAGCAGCAGCAGGCAATGTAGCAGCAGCCGCCAGTGTAGCAGCAGCAGCAGCAGCCAGTGTAGCAGCAGCCGCCAGTAGAACCAACACAGCCAGGGAACATAACATAGTCCTACTGTAACACCTGTAACACCTGTGACTTAACAGCACCTTTCCAGATCTTGATTCAGGAAAGGAGAGACTGATTTTTGATGGCCTTGGATTCTTTGTTCTCTTGCTCTTGGCCAAATGCTGTGTGTTTGTGGTCTTGCCCTAGACCTTCTGAGCTGTCCCTGCACTGTATTGTTTGGTTGAGTAGGACACACACACAGCCCCTCTGTGCTTATTAGCTGCACACTGTCGGCCTGTGGTCGCCTTCACAGGGGTCATCATGGGGTTAAAGAGCATGCATGGGGCGGTGTGTGTGTTAGGGGGAGGCATTGTTGGGAGGTCGAGCCTTCACAGCCAGCGTACAACTGCCCTGTCTCCTCTCCTCCATTCCCCTCTCCTCTCTCCTCCTTTCTCCTCTCTCCTCCTTTCCCTCCTTTCCCCCCTCTCCTCTCTCCTCCTTTCTCCTCTCTCCTCCTTTCCCCCCTCTCCTCTCTCCTCCTTTCCCCCCTCTCCTCTCTCCTCCTTTCCCCCCTCTCCTCTCTCCTCCTTTCCCCCTTCTCCTCTCTCCTCCTTTCCCCCCTCTCCTCTCTCCTCCTTTCCCCCTTCTCCTCTCTCCTCCTTTCCCCCCTCTCCTCCTTTCTCCTCTCTCCTCCTTTCTCCTCTCTCCTCCTTTCTCCTCTCTCCTCCTTTCCCCCTTCTCCTCTCTCCTCCTTTCCCCCCTCGCCTCTCTCCTCCTTTCCCCCCTCGCCTCTCTCCTCCTTTCCCCCCTCGCCTCTCTCCTCCTTTCCCCCCTCGCCTCTCTCCTCCTTTCCCCCCTCGCCTCTCTCCTCCTTTCCCCCCTCGCCTCTCTCCTCCTTTCCCCCCTCGCCTCTCTCCTCCTTTCCCCCCTCGCCTCTCTCTTCAGACTCTGGTTCTAGCTTCAGCCCCCACTTCAGCTTCATCCCAAAGTTTTGTGTGTGTGTGTGTGTGTGTGTGTGTGTGTGTGTGTGTGTGTGTGTGTGTGTGTGTGTGTGTCATGCATAGAAAGCTGGGACTCCTCTCCTCCTGTAGTCATTGTTGCCAGGGGCATGGAGAGAGGGATGCTGTGTGTCACGTGTCCTGTGTGTGTCATGGGTCATGTGTGTGTCAGTGGAGGCTGCTGAGGGGAGGATGGCTCATAATAATGGCTCCAGCCATTACCTCGAGCCCGTCCTCCCCAATTAAGGTGCCACCAACCTCCTGTGGTGTGTGTGTCACGTGTCGTGTGCGTTCATGCGCATATACATTGTCTGTGTGTGTTGCTCCCTTCCAGCAAAGGCATGGCTCTAATCTAACCCTGCAGAGAGAGGGAGGAGTGCTAGCTAGCCAGCAGGCTCTAATCTAACCCTGCAGAGAGAGGGAGGAGTGCTAGCTAGCTAGCAGGCTCTAATCTAACCCAGCAGAGAGAGGGAGGAGTGCTAGCTACCCAGCAGGCTCTAACCTAACCCTGCAGAGAGAGGGAGGAGTGCTAGCTACCCAGCAGGCTCTAATCTAACCCTGCAGAGAGAGGGAGGAGTGCTAGCTAGCCTGCAGGCTCTAATCTAACCCTGCAGAGAGAGGGAGGAGTGCTAGCTAGCCTGCAGGCTCTAATCTAACCCTGCAGAGAGAGGGAGGAGTGCTATTTAGCTAGCAGGCTATTATCTAACCCTGCAGAGAGAGGGAGGAGTGCTAGCTAGCTAGCAGGCTCTAATCTAACCCTGCAGAGAGAGGGAGGAATGCTAGCTAGCTAGCAGGCTCTAATCTAACCCTGCAGAGAGAGGGAGGAGTGCTAGCTAGCCAGCAGGCTCTAATCTAACCCTGCAGAGAGAGGGAGGAGTGCTAGCTAGCCAGCAGGCTCTAATCTAACCCTGCAGAGAGAGGGAGGAGTGCTAGCTAGCCAGCAGGCTCTAATCTAACCCTGCAGAGAGAGGGAGGAGTGCTAGCTAGCCAGCAGGCTCTAATCTAACCCTGCAGAGAGAGGGAGGAGTGCTAGCTAGTCAGCAGGCTCTAATCTAACCCTGCAGAGAGAGGGAGGAGTGCTAGCTAGCTAGCAGGATCTAATCTAACCCTGCAGAGAGAGGGAGGAGTGCTAGCTAGCCAGCAGGCTCTAATCTAACCCTGCAGAGAGAGGGAGGAGTGCTAGCTAGCAGGCTCTAATCTAACCGAGCAGAGAGAGGGAGGAGTGCTAGCTACCCAGCAGGCTCTAACCTAACCCTGCAGAGAGAGGGAGGAGTGCTAGCTAGCAGGCTCTAATCTAACCCTGCAGAGAGAGGGAGGATTGCTAGCTAGCCAGCAGGCTCTAATCTAACCCTGCAGAGAGAGGGAGGAATGCTAGCTAGCCAGCAGGCTCTAATCTAACCCTGCAGAGAGAGGGAGGAGTGCTAGCAGGCTCTAATCTAACCCTGCAGAGAGAGGGAGGAGTGCTAGCTAGCCTGCAGGCTCTAATCTAACCCTGCAGAGAGAGGGAGGAGTGCTAGCTAGCCTGCAGGCTCTAATCTAACCCTGCAGAGAGAGGGAGGAGTGCTATTTAGCTAGCAGGCTATTATCTAACCCTGCAGAGAGAGGGAGGAGTGCTAGCTAGCTAGCAGGCTCTAATCTAACCCTGCAGAGAGGGGGAGGAATGCTAGCTAGCTAGCAGGCTCTAATCTAACCCTGCAGACAGAGGGAGGAGTGCTAGCTAGCTAGCAGGCTCTAATCTAACCCTGCAGAGAGAGGGAGGAGTGCTAGCTAGCTAGCAGGCTCTAATCTAACCCTGCAGAGAGAGGGAGGAGTGCTAGCTAGCCAGCAGGCTCTAATCTAACCCTGCAGAGAGAGGGAGGAGTGCTAGCTAGCCAGCAGGCTCTAATCTAACCCTGCAGAGAGAGGGAGGAGTGCTAGCTAGCCAGCAGGCTCTAATCTAACCCTGCAGAGAGAGGGAGGAGTGCTAGCTAGCCAGCAGGCTCTAATCTAACCCTGCAGAGAGAGGGAGGAGTGCTAGCTAGCCAGCAGGCTCTAATCTAACCCTGCAGAGAGAGGGAGGAGTGCTAGCTAGCTAGCAGGCTCTAATCTAACCCTGCAGAGAGAGGGAGGAGTGCTAGCTAGCCAGCAGTCAGAGACAGCCCAGCATTACCACGTCCCCCTCCAGTAATGCCCTTACATCACGAGCCCTCTCCTTCCCTATGTACAGCACACACACACACATAGACGTACAACACACACAAGCCTCACAAATGCATGATATGCAATGCACAAAATCCTCTCTGTTGTCTCAGCCTTCATCACCTCCACTGTCCCCTAGGCTCAAGAACCCCCTGACACCACACACACACACACACACACACACACACACACACACACACACACACACACACACACACACACACACACACACACACACACACACACACACACAGTACTTTAGAGAACCCTGTCCTTCATTCAGCTGGATCATCTGAAGAACAAAGTCCTCTAATGACAGTGGAAAGGTCTTGTTTGCTGCCATAGCTGTGGTTCTATTGCAACAGCCTTGTCCAGATGTTGGGAGTGTAGCAGCCCTGCTGCATTGTTCCAACTCACTCTCTGAATGCAGAGTAGACTGTCAGCATTTCAGGCTCCGGGTACAAGTTAGGATCACATTGGCACAGTTCTAGGATCAGCTTATCCAAATCCTATCCTATTACGCTGACCTTAAACCATTTGAGATTTGATAACTCAAAACTGACCATATGTTGGTGTGTAGGGTGGAAATGTTAACTTCATCCACATTTCAGAGACCCCTCTCTCCTTCATCTCTCCTTCTCCTCCCCCCTCTCTCCTTCATCTCTCCTTCTCCTCCCCCCTCTCTCCTTCATCTCTCATTCTCCTCCTCTCACTCCTCTCTCCTTCTCCTCCTCTCTCCTTCTCCTCTCCTCTCTCCTTCTCCTCTCCTCTCTCCTCTCCTCTCTCCTTCTCCTTCTCCTCCCCTCTCTCTCCTTCTCCTCCCCCTCTCTCTCCTTCTCCTCCCCCTCTCTCTCCTTCTCCTCCCCCTCTCTCCTTCTCCTCCCCCTCTCTCCTTCTCCTCCTCTCTCTCCTTCTCCTCCCCTCGCTCTCCTTCTCCTCCCCTCGCTCTCCTTCTCCTCCCCTCGCTCTCCTTCTCCTCCTCTCTCTCCTTTTCCTCCTCTCTCTTCTCTCCTTCTCCTCCTCTCTCTTCTCTCCTTCTCCTCCCCCTCTCTCCTTTTCCTCCTCTCTCCTTCTCCTCCCCTCTCTCCTTTTCCTCCTCTCTCCTTCTCCTCCCCCTCTCTCCTTCTCCTCCTCCCCCTCTCTCCTTCTCCTCCTCTCTCTTCTCTCCTTCTCCTCCCCCTCCTCTCTCCTTCTCCTTCTCCTCCCCTCTCTCTCCTTCTCCTCCCCCTCTCTCTCCTTCTCCTCCCCCTCTCTCTCCTTCTCCTCCCCCTCTCTCTCCTTCTCCTCCCCCTCTCTCCTTCTCCTCCCCCTCTCTCCTTCTCCTCCTCTCTCTCCTTCTCCTCCCCTCGCTCTCCTTCTCCTCCCCCTCTCTCCTTCTCCTCCTCTCTCTCCTTTTCCTCCTCTCTCTTCTCTCCTTCTCCTCCTCTCTCTTCTCTCCTTCTCCTCCCCCTCTCTCCTTTTCCTCCTCTCTCCTTCTCCTCCCCTCTCTCCTTTTCCTCCTCTCTCCTTCTCCTCCCCCTCTCTCCTTCTCCTCCTCCCCCTCTCTCCTTCTCCTCCTCTCTCTTCTCTCCTTCTCCTCCCCCTCTCTCCTTTTCCTCCTCTCTCTTCTCTCCTTCTCCTCCCCTCTCTCCTTTTCCTCCTCTCTCCTTCTCCTCCCCCTCTCCCCTTCTCCCCCTCTCTCCTTCTCCTTCCCTCTCTCTCCTCCTCTCTCCTTCTCTCTCTTTCTCCTCCCCCCTCTCTCCTTCATCTCTCCTTCTCCTCCCCCCTCTCTCCTTCATCTCTCATTCTCCTCCTCTCACTCCTCTCTCCTTCTCCTCCTCTCTCCTTCTCCTCTCCTCTCTCCTTCTCCTCTCCTCTCTCCTCTCCTCTCTCCTTCTCCTCCCCTCTCTCTCCTTCTCCTCCCCCTCTCTCATTCTCCTCCCCTCTCTCATTCTCCTTCCCTCTCTCCTTCTCCTCCCCCTCTTTCATTCTCCTCCTCTCTCCTTCTCCTCCTCTCTCATTTTCCTCCTCTCTCATTTTCCTCCTCTCTCCTTTTCCTCCTCTCTCCTTTTCCTCCTCTCTCCTTTTCCTCCTCTCTCCTTTTCCTCCTCTCTCCTTCTCCTCCTCTCTCTTCTCTCCTTCTCCTCCCCTCTCTCTCCTTTTCTTCCTCCCCCTCTCTCCTTCTCCTCCTCTCTCCTCCTCCTCTCTCCTTTTCCTCCTCTTCTCCTTCTCTCTCTGCTCCCCTGTCTTCTCTCTTCCTCTTTCCCCCTGAGAGCTAGTTAGGTCAGTCCCATTGGGAACCATTCAGAGTTCTAACGTTACAGTAACGTTTAGTGAACTATAATGATAATCCTCTCTGTTGTCTCAGCCTTCATCACCTCCACTGTCCCCTAGGCTCAAGAACCCCCTGACACACACACACACACACACACACACACACACACACACACACACACACACACACACACACACACACACACACACACACAGGAGTGGCTGCTGTTCTGGTGATCAGCGAGGGAGAAAGACCCCTATAGGTTACAATGCGTTCTAAATCTGTCTGCTCTAGCCGGCTAAGGCTCACTGGTTGTGAAGGACCACCAGGCTTATCCCACTGATTAAATGCACTCATCTAATCGCTAGACTAACCCCCTATGTTTACACACTATGCTGGGAAACCTGAAAGTGAGCTTGTCGTGTGTGTACAGGGGGATAGGAATAGCTAGTATAATGATTCAGTTTTTTTAGGATGGGGATCAAAGCAACAGCGCCCACTGCCAAGTGTGTATTGGCATCAGCATTCATGAATGTGTGTGTCACGCTTCACTGATTTAAAAGGCTGATATTGAGGTCAGTGTGTGTGTGTGTGTGTGTGTGTGTTCCAGTAGATTAGCGCTAGAGAGTGCATGCTCGGGATTGGCAGATGCTCATCAGCAGGGGGACCAGAGAGAGAGGATGGTGTCTGTTGAGCAGGGGGAGGGAGGGGCAGAGGGAGAATCTATTTATGTACCGTATTCTATAGGACACACCGCTCTCCAGAGAGAGAGCATGGTATGTTTATGTACTGTATTCTATAGAACACACCGCTCTCCAGAGAGAGAGCATGGTATGTTTATGTACTGTATTCTATAGAACACACCGCTCTCCAGAGAGAGAGGATGGTATGTTTATGTACTGTATTCTATAGGACACACCGCTCTCCAGAGAGAGAGGATGGTATGTTTATGTACTGTATTCTATAGGACACACCGCTCTCCAGAGAGAGAGGATGGTATGTTTATGTACTGTATTCTATAGGACACACCGCTCTCCAGAGAGAGAGGATGGTATGTTTATGTACTGTATTCTATAGGACACACCGCTCTCCAGAGAGAGAGGATGGTATGTTTATGTACTGTATTCTATAGGACACACCGCTCTCCAGAGAGAGAGGATGGTATGTTTATGTACTGTATTCTATAGGACACACCGCTCTCCAGAGAGAGAGAGGTATGTTATGTACTGTATTCTATAGGACACACCGCTCTCCAGAGAGAGAGGATGGTATGTTTATGTACTGTATTCTATAGGACACACCGCTCCCCAGAGAGAGAGGATGGTATGTTTATGTACTGTATTCTATAGGACACACCGCTCTCCAGAGAGAGAGAGGATGGTATGTTTATGTACTGTATTCTATAGGGCACACCGCTCTCCAGAGAGAGAGGATGGTATGTTTATGTACTGTATTCTATAGGACACACTGCTCTCCAGAGAGAGAGGATGGTATGTTTATGTACTGTATTCTATAGGACACACCGCTCTCCAGAGAGAGAGGATGGTATGTTTATGTACTGTATTCTATAGGACACACCGCTCTCCAGAGAGAGAGGATGGTATGTTTATGTACTGTATTCTATAGGACACACCGCTCTCCAGAGAGAGGATGGTATGTTTATGTACTGTATTCTATAGGACACACCGCTCTCCAGAGAGAGAGAGGATGGTATGTTTATGTACTGTATTCTATAGGACACACCGCTCTCCAGAGAGAGAGAGGATGGTATGTTTATGTACTGTATTCTATAGGACACACCGCTCTCCAGAGAGAGAGAGGATGGTATGTTTATGTACTGTATTCTATAGGACACACCGCTCTCCAGAGAGAGAGGATGGTATGTTTATGTACTGTATTCTATAGGACACACCGCTCTCCAGAGAGAGAGGATGGTATGTTTATGTACTGTATTCTATAGAACACACCGCTCTCCAGAGAGAGAGGATGGTATGTTTATGTACTGTATTCTATAGGACACACCGCTCTCCAGAGAGAGAGGATGGTATGTTTATGTACTGTATTCTATAGGACACACCGCTCTCCAGAGAGAGAGAGGATGGTATGTTTATGTACTGTATTCTATAGGACACACCGCTCTCCAGAGAGAGAGGATGGTATGTTTATGTACTGTATTCTATAGGACACACCGCTCTCCAGAGAGAGAGGATGGTATGTTTATGTACTGTATTCTATAGGACACACCGCTCTCCAGAGAGAGGATGGTATGTTTATGTACTGTATTCTATAGGACACACCGCTCTCCAGAGAGAGAGGATGGTATGTTTATGTACTGTATTCTATAGGACACACCGCTCTCCAGAGAGAGAGAGGATGGTATGTTTATGTACTGTATTCTATAGGACACACCGCTCTCCAGAGAGAGAGAGGATGGTATGTTTATGTACTGTATTCTATAGGACACACCGCTCTCCAGAGAGAGAGAGGATGGTATGTTTATGTACTGTATTCTATAGGACACACCGCTCTCCAGAGAGAGAGGATGGTATGTTTATGTACTGTATTCTATAGGACACACCGCTCTCCAGAGAGAGAGGATGGTATGTTTATGTACTGTATTCTATAGAACACACCGCTCTCCAGAGAGAGAGGATGGTATGTTTATGTACTGTATTCTATAGGACACACCGCTCTCCAGAGAGAGAGGATGGTATGTTTATGTACTGTATTCTATAGGACACACCGCTCTCCAGAGAGAGAGAGGATGGTATGTTTATGTACTGTATTCTATAGGACACACCGCTCTCCAGAGAGAGAGTATGGTATGTTTATGTACTGTATTCTATAGGACACACCGCTCTCCAGAGAGAGGATGGTATGTTTATGTACTGTATTCTATAGGACACACCGCTCTCCAGAGAGAGAGGATGGTATGTTTATGTACTGTATTCTATAGGACACACCACTCTCCAGAGAGAGAGGATGGTATGTTTATGTACTGTATTCTATAGGACACACCGCTCTCCAGAGAGAGAGGATGGTATGTTTATGTACTGTATTCTATAGGACACACCGCTCTCCAGAGAGAGAGGATGGTATGTTTATGTACTGTATTCTATAGGACACACCGCTCTCCAGAGAGAGAGGATGGTATGTTTATGTACTGTATTCTATAGGACACACCGCTCTCCAGAGAGAGAGGATGGTATGTTTATGTACTGTATTCTATAGGACACACTGCTCTCCAGAGAGAGAGGATGGTATGTTTATGTACTGTATTCTATAGGACACACCGCTCTCCAGAGAGAGAGGATGGTATGTTTATGTACTGTATTCTATAGGACACACCGCTCTCCAGAGAGAGAGGATGGTATGTTTATGTACTGTATTCTATAGGACACACCGCTCTCCAGAGAGAGAGGATGGTATGTTTATGTACTGTATTCTATAGGACACACCGCTCTCCAGAGAGAGAGGATGGTATGTTTATGTACTGTATTCTATAGGACACACCGCTCTCCAGAGAGAGAGGATGGTATGTTTATGTACTGTATTCTATAGAACACAATGTAGCTCCAACTGTGGCAGTTTGGCAGGGCAAGATGTAGGGGGTCCAATCAACAAAAACAATTTGACCAATGGGTAAAATAATATGGTAATTGTGTAGATAATCATTTAAGAAAACCAACGGTCCATTTCTCATGTCTCTATTATCCGTTGAAACGTTCTTTGAGTTTTTACCCTGGTAGGATGGCCAGAATTAGGGCGACTAAATCAAGCCAGAGAAAAATAGTTGTCAGATATCTGGAGAGTTGCATGGCGTCAGCTAGGCTGGATTCTGTGCTCGAGTGAAGGCTACAGGCTAGCTGACAGGCGCACTTCCTCCTTGAATCCAAACGACATCGAACAATAGAGGTAAGATGGATATTGATTTTGAGACATGGCATGTAGTATTTTCAGATACACTTTTCATATTTTAGTATACAGGAATTTCAAATATGAAGTGTCTTCTTTTTTTGAAGATTTCACAGAAACTACCGTGTCTGATAAATGTCTGTGGAGCACTGAGTATATACCAAGATTTTATTTTCAAAGCATTTTACATTTTATTCAGCTCGTGTCATCCAAAGTTTGCTAAACTTTGAAGACGGCAACCACAAAATGTAAAATCCTCAAAAGTTCAGTGCTAATTATGGGATGTATTAGGTTACGAAATCAGACTTTTTAGATGTGATGTTAATGATAAGTTAGAGAAAGACTTCACTGAACGATTCAGAACAAAAATAATCCCATTTGTCTTGGTAAAATTGATTTTATAACATAAGGAAGTGAAGTTTCATCGCCAAAGATCGTTTTCACCCATTCTGGGCAGAGTGGCTGGACATCCTAGATGATGCTAGCATTATGCTATTGGCTAGTTACTGTAGCAAGCAATGTGTCTACCTGAGTTGTAGATGGTAGCGGCAGTGTAAAAACAAAGGGGGCTCAATGTAAATAGTTCGGGTGGCCGTTTGATTAATTGTTTAGCAGTCTTATGGCTTCTACCCCCAAGCCATAAGACTGCTGAACAGCTTCTACCCCCCCAAGCCATTAGACTGCTGAACAGCTTCTACCCCCCCAAGCCATTAGACTGCTGAACAGCTTCTACCCCCAAGCCATAAGACTGCTGAACAGCTTCTACCCCCCAAGCCAAAAGACTGCTGAACAGCTTCTACCCCCCAAGCCATTAGACTGCTGAACAGCTTCTACCCCCCCAAGCCATAAGACTGCTGAACAGCTTCTACCCCCAAGCCAAAAGACTGCTGAACAGCTTCTACCCCCCCAAGCCAAAAGACTGCTGAACAGCTTCTACCCCCCCCAAGCCAAAAGACTGCTGAACAGCTGCTACCCCCCCCCCCCCCCCAAGCCAAAAGACTGCTGAACAGCTTCTACCCCCCCCAAGCCAAAAGACTGCTGAACAGCTTCTACCCCCCCCAAGCCAAAAGACTGCTGAACAGCTTCTACCCCCCCAAGCCAAAAGACTGCTGAACTGCTTCTACCCCCCCAAGCCAAAAGACTGTGAAACAGCTTCTACCCCCCCAAGCCAAAAGACTGTGAAACAGCTTCTACCCTCCCAAGCCAAAAGACTGTGAAACAGCTTCGACCCCCCCCAAGCCATAAGACTGTGAAACAGCTTCGACCCCCCCAAGCCATAAGACTGTGAAACAGCTTCTACCCCCCCCCCCCCCCCCACCCCCCCCAAGCCAAAAGACTGTGAAACAGCTTCTACCCCCCCAAGCCAAAAGACTGTGAAACAGCTTCTACCCCCCCCCCAAGCCAAAAGACTGTGAAACAGCTTCTACCCCCCCCCAAGCCAAAAGACTGTGAAACAGCTTCTACCCCCCCCCAAGCCAAAAGACTGTGAAACAGCTTCTACCCCCCCAAGCCAAAAGACTGTGAAACAGCTTCTACCCCCCCCAAGCCAAAAGACTGTGAAACAGCTTCTACCCCCCCCAAGCCAAAAGACTGTGAAACAGCTTCTACCCCCCCAAGCCAAAAGACTGTGAAACAGCTTCTACCCCCCCAAGCCAAAAGACTGCTGAACAATTAATCAAATGTCCTCCCGGACTATTTACATAGAGTTAAGAAAATATTTACTAAATACACTATTTATTGAACTGCATTGTTGGTTAAGGGTTTGTAACTTAACAGGTCTACTACACCTGTTGTATTCAGCGCATGTGACAAATAGAATTTGGTTTTAGCTATTCATAAAGAGTGATTGTTGATGTGCAGCTGGTGTAGGCCTGGCATTTTAACATCAGCAGCCTTCAGACTGAATCCAACCACACAAGTCACTACGGTTTCAGTCTCCCCAAGCTGACTGAGAAGCCTGTGCTCTGACTGGGTCGAAATGGGATCTTTCTGTTGGCCTGGAAGAGAAGAGGAGCAGGATAGAGACCAGGCCATCGTGCTGTGAGCTATCTGACTCCAGAGCCTTATAGCTGGGTCTCTCAGTGTGACTCTAGTCCCCTATAGTGACTGACTGGTGACACTCTGGGCCTTATTGGCTTTGACTGGAAGTGGCAGGTGTTAGGGTAGTCAGAGGATGGCTGTGACCTAGCTATAACCCTCTACCCTGGTTTAGATTGGAACAGGGGAGCAGTGGTAGAGGATGGCTGTGACCTAGCTATAACCCT
Organism: Salvelinus namaycush; assembly: GCF_016432855.1. Lineage (NCBI taxonomy): Eukaryota > Metazoa > Chordata > Actinopteri > Salmoniformes > Salmonidae > Salvelinus > Salvelinus namaycush. The sequence goes on along the minus strand of NC_052346.1, from coordinate 17,389,430 downwards.
CTACCCTGGTTTAGATTGGAACAGGGGAGCAGTGGTAGAGGATGGCTGTGACCTAGCTATAACCCTCTACCCTGGTTTAGATTGGAACAGGGAGCAGTGGTAGAGGATGGCTGTGACCTAGCTATAACCCTCTACCCTGGTTTAGATTGGAACAGGGAGCAGTGGTAGAGGATGGCTGTGACCTAGCTATAACCCTCTACCCTGGTTTAGATTGGAACAGGGAGCAGTGGTAGAGGATGGCTGTGACCTAGCTATAACCCTCTACCCTGGTTTAGATTGGAACAGGGAGCAGTGGTAGAGGATGGCTGTGACCTAGCTATAACCCTCTACCCTGGTTTAGATTGGAACAGGGAGCAGTGGTAGAGGATGGCTGTGACCTAGCTGTAACCCTCTACCCTGGTTTAGATTGGAACAGGGCATACTGGAGCCAGAGATAACTGATCTATGTTCAGTTTCTACTTTGCATAACATTACCTACTCACGCTTGAGCTTGTAGACAAATGGAGTTTTCAAAGTGTGTTTTTTTCCTTCTACTCTCCAGAGGTGTGTGTGTGTGTGTGTGTGTGTGTGTGTGTGTGTGTGGCATTGGTTGTATGCCACCTACATTATTGGAGGCATTCTCTTTTAATAGGCCTATCCTCTATTTGCTCTACTCCTCCAGACATCCAGATAAAACACTGTGTTGTTTCTCTACTCCTCCAGACATCCTGATAAAACACTGTGTTGTTTCTCTACTCCTCCAGACATCCTGATAAAACACTGTGTTGTTTCTCTACTCCTCCAGACATCCTGATAAAACACTGTGTTGTTTCTCTACTCCTCCAGACATCCTGATAAAACACTGTGTTGTTTCTCTACTCCTCCAGACATCCTGATAAAACACTGTGTTGTTTCTCTACTCCTCCAGACATCCTGATAAAACACTGTGTTGTTTCTCTACTCCTCCAGACATCCTGATAAAACACTGTGTTGTTTCTCTACTCCTCCAGACATCCTGATAAAACACTGTGTTGTTTCTCTACTCCTCCAGACATCCTGATAAAACACTGTGTTGTTTCTCTACTCCTCCAGACATCCTGATAAAACACTGTGTTGTTTCTCTACTCCTCCAGACATCCTGATAAAACACTGTGTTGTTTCTCTACTCCTCCAGACATCCAGATAAAACACTGTGTTGTTTCTCTACTCCTCCAGACATCCAGATAAAACACTGTGTTGTTTCTCTACTCCTCCAGACATCCAGATAAAACACTGTGTTGTTTCTCTACTCCTCCAGACATCCAGATAAAACACTGTGTTGTTTCTCTACTCCTCCAGACATCCAGATAAAACACTGTGTTGTTTCTCTACTCCTCCAGACAATCCAGATAAAACACTGTGTTGTTTCTCTACTCCTCCAGACATCCTGTAAAACACTGTGTTGTTTCTCTACTCCTCCAGACATCCTGATAAAACACTGTGTTGTTTCTCTACTCATCTAGACTTCCTGATAAAAACACTGTGTTGTTTCTCTACTCATCTAGACTTCCTGATAAAAACACTGTGTTGTTTCTCTACTCATCTAGACATCCTGATAAAACACTGTGTTGTTTCTCTACTCCTCCAGACATCCTGATAAAACACTGTGTTGTTTCTCTACTCCTCCAGACTTCCTGATAAAAACACTGTTGTTTCTCTACTCCTCCAGACATCCAGATAAAACACTGTGTTGTTTCTCTACTCCTCCAGACATCCAGATATAACACTGTGTTGTTTCTCTACTCCTCCAGACATCCTGATAAAACACTGTGTTGTTTCTCTACTCCTCCAGACATCCAGATAAAACACTGTTGTTTCTCTACTCCTCCAGACATCCTGATAAAACACTGTGTTGTTTCTCTACTCCTCCAGACATCCTGATAAAACACTGTTGTTTCTCTACTCCTCCAGACATCCTGATAAAACACTGTGTTGTTTCTCTACTCCTCCAAACATCCTGATAAAACACTGTGTTGTTTCTCTACTCCTCCAGACATCCTGATAAAACACTGTGTTGTTTCTCTACTCCTCCAGACATCCTGATAAAACACTGTGTTGTTTCTCTACTCGTCTGTGTTGCTTTGTGGATCTGGATACTCCTCTCTGTCTCATATTGAGGTATCAGGAGAGTGGAAAGTGGGGATGGGGAGGGGGGGAAGGGGAGCTGCTGTTATCATGTCCCATATTCCGGTGGGAACTCTGATAGTGAAGCGTAGGAGGCAGCCTGGGTGTGCCAGGAGCGATTTGGAACGCTCCGAGTGCTTGGAAAGCTGATAGGAGGGGATGGATGGCGCTCCTCTCCTCTTTTCCCATACAGCCGTCTGCATCTGTTCACTAAAGCCACCGAGACGAGCCTCTCTCTTCTCTGTCTCTTCTCTGTCCGTCTCTGGCATCTCAACCTTCTCTGTCTCTAATCTCAACCCGCTGGTTTAGAGTATGACCTACATGGGGCTCAGTAGTGGAGTTGGAAGGGATGCTTTCATGTGTATAGATTACATTTGCACGTATGCTTGCGAATGGTCTTCATTGGTCACGTATAAGCGCACGCAGACACACATGCACAATTTCATGCTTAAAGTTGAACATCTCTCTCAGCACTTACTCTCAGTACTACTGACTCTGTGTCAAGTGGCTTTGCCAGTACAGTAAGTCGTTTCAGACGCTCTCTGTGACTCTCTGTGCCCGTCACGGTGACCGTGATGGGCATAACGGACATTGGCACGGACTGGTGTCATGGCGCTTTGCCTATTGTCTCTCTGACCTCCGGTGTCTTCCACTGCAGGAGCAGGACAGCTGCTGCTCTCTGCTCTCCTCAGGGAGCCCTGCTTACTGCATGTGGTGGTGTTGTCTTGTAGGGTCTTGTGCAACGCCAGGCTGTTCTTACTGGCAGAGATGGGCACTTGGGCTTCTCACTGATGCAGCTTATGATTTAGGCCTAGCTGGTTACCGGGGGGTTATGGGGAGGACACTGATGGTAATGATGTAGCTGGTTACTGAGGGGTTATGGGGAGGACACTGATGGTAATGATGTAGCTGGTTACCGGGGGGTTATGGGGAGGACACTGATGGTAATGATGTAGCTGGTTACTGAGGGGTTATGGGGAGGACACTGATGGTAATGATGTAGCTGGTTACTGAGGGGTTATAGGGAGGACATTGATGGTAATGATATAGCTGGTTACTGAGGGGTTATGTGGAGGACACTGATGGTAATGATGTAGCTGGTTACTGAGGGGTTATAGGGAGGACACTGATGGTAATGATATAGCTGGTTACTGAGGGGTTATGGGGAGGGCACTGATGGTAATGATATAGCTGGTTACTGAGGGGTTATGTGGAGGACACTGATGGTAATGATGTAGCTGGTTACTGAGGGGTTATAGGGAGGACACTGATGGTAATGATATAGCTGGTTACTGAGGGGTTATAGGGAGGACATTGATGGTAATGATATAGCTGGTTACTGAGGGGTTATAGGGAGGACATTGATGGTAATGATATAGCTGGTTACTGAGGGGTTATGTGGAGGACACTGATGGTAATGATGTAGCTGGTTACTGAGGGGTTATGGGGAGGACACTGATGGTAATGATATAGCTGGTTACTGAGGGGTTATGGGGAGGACACTGATGGTAATGATATAGCTGGTTACTGAGGGGTTATGGGGAGGACACTGATGGTAATGATATAGCTGGTTACTGAGGGGTTATGGGGAGGACACTGATGGTAATGATATAGCTGATTACTGAGGGGTTATGGGGAGGACACTGATGGTAATGATATAGCTGGTTACTGAGGGGTTATGGGGAGGACACTGATGGTAATGATATAGCTGGTTATGGGGAGGGCACTGATGGTAATGATATAGCTGATTACTGAGGGGTTATGGGGAGGACACTGATGGTAATGATATAGCTGGTTATGGGGAGGGCACTGATGGTAATGATATAGCTGGTTACTGAGGGGTTATGGGGAGGGCACTGATGGTAATGATATAGCTGGTTACTGAGGGGTTATGGGGAGGACACTGATGGTAATGATATAGCTGGTTACTGAGGGGTTATGGGGAGGGCATGAACGTCACTGCTAGTGTTCTAAGAAGGACAGTTCTGTAGGGATGCAGCCTTGTTCTTCCACTTTGATGTGAATCCATCTGCATTGTGTTTTTCCTCGTCACTGATGGATATAACAAGGACCTTGTTATGGCTCTGATGCCCTAGCTAGCTCAAAACAAAATGGGACCCTCAATAACAATCCATGATGCATCTGAGCTAATGTGACATTAATGGGCCAGGTCTGGTGGCGGTGGATAATGTATAGGATAAGTGTTTCCCCAAAATGTATTTAGCAGCGGGCCTCCACTCCAAAAAAGATGTTAAAAATAATAATAAATCTGGACGGTTAGATGTTTTCAGTGTAAACTTAAACGACTAAAACCAGATATAAAGTATGGTAGTAAATATAATATTATTGAAAAATATATAGTTCCATTATCTTTGAAAATCACAAATTAAAGCTAGACAGTCGTGGAGAATCTAAAATTCCCAAAATGTCCTGGCATTTTTATTCTACGGCCAAGAGGACTGCCTCCAAGGTTTATGGCCACACCCACCCCCCTATGCTAACTTTGCCACCGCTGCTGAAATAAATCCTATGGTAAACACTGGGATAATGTTAGCCTAATGACTAGTGGATAATATACATGATAATGTATATCATAATGTTAGCCTAATGACTCTGGTGGATAATGTATATCATAATGTTAGCCTAAGGTCTCTGGTGGATAATGTATATCATAATGTTAGCCTAATGACTCTGGTGGATAATGTATATCATAATGTTAGCCTAATGACTCTGGTGGATAATGTATATCATAATGTTAGCCTAATGACTCTGGTAGATAATGTATATCATAATGTTAGCCTAATGACTCTGGTGGATAATGTATATCATAATGTTAGCCTAATGACTCTGGTGGATAATGTATATCATAATGTTAGCCTAATGACTAAGTAGCCATGGGGAATATGTGGTCTAGACAGACTGACTACGGCCTGTCTCCCCAATGTCCTCATTGCAGCCTTGTCTTGTTTTGGAAAAGCAGAAGTGTGTTCTTGAATAGCCCAGAACATTCCAGAGCCAGCCAGACCATGTGAGTGTGTGAATTCTGTCTTTCTCCTGAAACTCATGGGCATGGGGGCCAATCGGGGCCCTGACATTGCTGGACAGCCATAAGCACGTGTGTGTGTCTAACTCCAGGCTCCATTTCATCTCACAGTTCAGCTGAGGCCACAGGCCACTGCCTTCCAGCACTCTGTGCTTCAGTAAACCTGAGACCCTGGAACAGAAAACATGGCTGGTTTCTGAAACTATTACGTTTTGGGGGTCAAATCCATTTGAACTCAATTCAGGAAGTGGTGTAAGGAAGGGCAAGAGAATCAAAATCCAGTTAATCAATGGAAAAGCCCTAAATAAACCAAGTATTATCCATTCATGAATCAAGTTCTTATCCATCTTCTGATTTGTCAGTGAACAATACAACTGCCTCTTTTGGAGCTTCATAGCCAATGAAAACCCAGTGTCTTTGTGTCACCACCATCACAGCTCCATTTGGATCCTGTCTCCTGCTTCCTGCTTCCTGGCCCACTAACTTCCCCCTCTGGCTGTTCTATTCAGGAGATGGGGGGGGGGGAGCAGCGAGCAGCTTTCCCTGTAACACTGACAGATGAGCTAATGATGGTGCTCCTGCCATTTCCCCAGCAGCCAGGCAGAGGAGATGGGAGAGAGGAGGACAGCACTCATGGCTTAGATTGATGGCTGTGGGCTTTATTAAAAAGTATCCTGGCATTGGCTGCTTTCTAGAAGCTTCCTCTCTGCTCTCCCTCATTCCCTCCTATTGGTTAGTCCTGTCTTAGAGAGAGAACGGAACTGTGGTTTCTACTGCCAGATGTTCTACTGATCGTTGAGAGCCTGGTCACTGACCTGTGACACTTTCTTCTCGTGTGTCTGTGTGTGAACTTACAGCTCTCCTCTCGTGTGGATCAAGAGCTACTGAACGAGCTAGCAGGCTGGGGTAGACCCTCAATCCTCCCCCTCCCCCTCTCCTCTTCCGTCTGTGACTCCTGAAGCAGGCCTAATCTTCTGTTTGCCTTGCCATTGTGCACTGTACAATAGGACTGGCTGCAGGGCTGGGGGATGAAGGCTGCAGCAGAGGGCTAATGAACACCATTGAGCCCAGAGGAGGTGGCTCACAGCCAGGAGTGTTACACTGAGACAGAGAGAGACTGGTGTCAGAAAGGGTAGGGTGTCAGAGGGGATAGGGTGGTGACGTTGCACCCACTGTACGCAGCACTAGATCCATGTCCACCTCAGTTTACACAGCAGTACAGCTAGATGTTTGCTCAACCTACATCAGCTAACACTGAGATTCTACTGTATCTGACATCTGTCTAAAGACACTCGACAGTCGGTACACACATCAAGCCGTACTCTACCCTGCACCACCACCCTGTGCTGCTGACATCTCTCATCTGCCAAGATGCTGTGTGACTATTGTTGGGAGGTACTGTCAATAGGTCTAGAATAGGGTGTGTGTGTATATTCACACTATTCAGATGTTATGGCTAAATGTAGTTATGTACATTGTGTGTGTGTGTAACCCGTATGACTGGTTCATATGTGCTGAGACACACTAGAGCTCTGCACGGGCATGAATTTTAAGCCCAAGCCCTACCCAACCCAGGCCCCCAGCGTTCAGGCCCAAGCCCTACCCAGTCCCCCAATGTTCAGGCCCAAGCCCTACCCAGGCCCCCAATGTTCAGGCCCTACCCTACCCATGCCCCCAACGTTCATGTCCTACCCTACCCAGGCCCCCAACGTACAGGCCCTACCCAGGCCCCCAACGTTCAGGCCCTACCCTACCCAGGCCCCCAACGTTCAGGCCCTACCCTACCATGCTCCTAACGTTCAGGCCCTACCCTACCCATGCCCCCAACGTTCATGTCCTACCCTACCCAGGCCCCCAACGTACAGGCCCTACCCAGGCCCCCAACGTTCAGGCCCTACCCTACCCAGCCCCCCAACGTTCAGGCCCTACCCTACCCATGCTCACTAACGTTCAGGCCCTACCCTACCCATGCCCCCAACGTTCATGTCCTACCCTACGCAGGCCCCCAACGTACAGGCCCACCCTACCCAGGCCCCCAACGTACAGGCCCACCCTACCCAGGCCCCCAACGTTCAGGCCCTACCCAGGCCCCCAACGTTCAGGCCCTACCCAGGCCCCCAACGTTCAGGCCCTACCCAGCCCCCCAACGTTCAGGCCCTACCATACCCAGGCCCCCAACGTTCAGGCCCTACCCTACCCTACCCAGGACCGATTGCTTCTGCCAAATTAAGGCCCTACCCTGCCGAACCCTAAATCAGAAATAACTTCCTCCATCAGTATCCATTAGCTGCTCTTCTGTCTGCCCCTCGCTCCCTGTTTCTACTCACGCTGCATGTGCTCTGAATGGCTCTGCTTGTGTGAGTATCCATAGCAACGCCTCTGCTTGCTGTTCTGTTCAATGACGAGACCGAGGGCAGATTTCGTCGCTTTGAACTCCGACAAAACTCAAGGAACATAATTATTTTCTGTAAAATAATCTCTCCTGTGGACTCTGACAATGTTCTGGTCTTCTATTGGACGAGGTTTAAGCACTTCTGCCACCATGATATGTACTGCAGAGCAGAGCACATGTCTCTGCTTCAAACTGTTACTGATCACTTAGTGGTACCAGAGCCCTGTCCGTACCCTAGTTATTGATTAGACAACAGGCCCTACCCGGCCCTAACCCAGTGTATAATGCCGGGGCCCCGTTGGACGCCGTAGCAGAACTCTAACACACACAGCGGTCACAGCTGTGGAAATAGACGGCTACGGCCTTACCGGTTATAGACGGCTACAGGCCCTACCGGTTAGAGGTGCTTTACAAATGCAGTCATATCTTATCTAGGAAATAAGCTGGTCTTTAGCTGGGCGAAAGCTTTATCCATCTGTAATGACTTGGTGAAAGCGAAGAACGGCAGGAGGGGAGAGGAGGATAGAAGAACACAGTGAAGGGCAGTACAATATGATGTCACATATGACCGATGTGAGAATGCTTGGCTGATTTGTCACCCTTTGTCTCGCATGAAGTCCTATTAGTGACACACACACACACATACACTACCGGTCTCCAATACCCTCAGGGGATGAACGGTTAATTTGGCTCCACCCACCATGTGTGTCACCTCCACCCTGTTTGTTTTCTCTGTGTGTGTGTAGGGCCTGTGTGTTGCGTGTGTGGTCTAGTCTAGTGGTCTAACCTTGGTCTAACCCTGGTCTAGCCTAATGGTCTAACCCTGGTCTAGTCTAATGGTCTAACCCTGGTCTAGTCTAACGGTCTAACCCTGGTCTAGTCTAATGGTCTAAGCCTAATGCTCTAACCCTGGTCTAAGCCGAATGCTCTAACCCTGGTCTAGTCTAATGGTCTAACCCTGGTCTAGTCTAATGGTCTAACCCTGGTCTAGTCTAATGGTCTAACCCTGGTCTAGTCTAATGGTCTAACCCTGGTCTAGTCTAATGGTCCCTCCCTGGTCTAGTCTAATGCTCTAACCCTGGTCTAGTCTAATGCTCTAACCCTGGTCTAGTCTAATGGTCTAGCCTAATGGTCTAACCCTGGTCTAGTCTAATGGTCTAAGCCTAATGGTCTAAACCTGGTCTAGTCTAATGGTCTAAGCCTAATGGTCTAAACCTGGTCTAGTCTAATGGGATCCTGGACTTGAAA
>NC_052346.1:17367944-17380505 GCF_016432855.1 Salvelinus namaycush | reverse complement strand
CAAGATGAAACTGACACAGGAGAGCAGAGATGAAACTGACACAGGAGAGCTGAGAGAGATGAAACTGACACAGGATAGGAGAGCAGAGAGACATGAAACTGACACAGGAGAGCTGAGAGCAGAGAGACATGAAACTGACACAGGAGAGCTGAGAGAGATGAAACTGACACAGGAGACCTGAGAGAGATGAAACTGACACAGGAGAGGAGAGCAGAGAGACATGAAACTGACACAGGAGAGCAGAGAGACATGAAACTGACACAGGAGAGCTGAGAGAGATGAAACTGACACAGGAGAGCAGAGAGACATGAAACTGACACGGGAGAGGAGAGAGACATGAAACTGACACAGGAGAGGAGAGAGACATGAAACTGACACAGGAGAGCTGAGAGACATGAAACTGACACAGGAGAGAGAGACATGAAACTGACACAGGAGAGGAGAGCAGAGAGACATGAAACTGACACAGGAGAGCAGAGATGAAACTGACACAGGAGAGCAGAGAGACATGAAACTGACACAGGAGAGGAGAGCAGAGAGACATGAAACTGACACAGGAGAGCAGAGATGAAACTGACACAGGAGAGGAGAGCAGAGTGACATGAAACTGACACAGGAGAGGAGAGAGACATGAAACTGACACAGGGAGCTGAAGAGACATGAAACTGACACAGCAGAGCAGAGAGACATGAAACTGACACAGGAGAGGAGAGAGACATGAAACTGACACAGGGGAGGAGCGAGACATGAAACTGACACAGGAGAGCTGACACAGGAGAGCAGAGAGACATGAAACTGACACAGGAGAGCAGAAAGACGCAACTGAAACCAGAGAGCAGAGAGACATGAAACTGACACAGGAGAGGAGAGCAGAGAGACATGAAACTGACATAGGAGAGCTGAAAATGAAACTGACACAGGAGAGGAGAGCAGAGAGACATGAAACTGACACAGGAGAGCTGAGAGACATGAAACTGACACAGGAGAGCTGAGAGACATGAAACTGACACAGGAGAGCTGAGAGACATGAAACTGACACAGGAGAGCAGAGAGACATGAAACTGACACAGGAGAGGAGAGAGACATGAAACTGACACAGGAGAGCAGAGAGACATGAAACTGACACAGGAGAGCTGACACAGGAGAGCAGAGAGACATGAAACTGACACAGGAGAGCAGAAACATGAAAACTTACACAGGAGAGGAGAGCAGAGAGACATGAAAACTGACACAGGAGAGCAAGATGAAAACTGACACAGGAGAGCAGAGATGAAACTGACACAGGAGAGCTGAGAGAGATGAAATGACACGGAGAGGAGAGCAGAGAGACATGAAAACTGACACAGGAGAGTGAGGCAGAGAGACATGAAACTGACACAGGAGAGCTGAGAGAGATGAAAATGACACAGGAGAACTGAGAGACATGAAACTGACTCAGGAGAGGAGAGGAGAGACATGAAACTGACACAGGAGAGCAGAGAGACATGAAACTGACACAGGAGAGCTGAGAGAGATGAAACTGACACAGGAGAGCAGAGAGACATGAAACTGACACAGGAGAGGAGGAGAGACATGAAACTGACACAGGAGAGGAGAGAGACATGAAACTGACACAGGAGAGGAGAGACATGAAACTGACACAGGAGAGGAGAGAGACATGAAACTGACACAGGAGAGGAGAGCAGAGAGACATGAAACTGACACAGGAGAGCAGAGATGAAACTGACACAGGAGAGCAGAGAGACATGAAACTGACACAGGAGAGGAGAGCAGAGAGACATGAATCTGACACAGGAGAGCAGAGATGAAACTGACACAGGAGAGGAGAGCAGAGTGACATGAAACTGACACAGGAGAGGAGAGAGACATGAAACTGACACAGGAGAGCTGAGACATGAAACTGACACAGGAGAGCAGAGAGACATGAAACTGACACAGAGAGGAGAGAGAGACATGAAACTGACACAGGGGAGGAGCGAGACATGAAACTGACACAGGAGAGCTGACACAGGAGAGCAGAGAGACATGAAACTGACACAGGAGAGCAGAAAGACATGCAACTGACACAAGAGAGCAGAGAGACATGAAACTGACACAGGAGAGGAGAGCAGAGAGACATGAAACTGACATAGGAGAGCTGAAACATGAAACTGACACAGGAGAGGAGAGCAGAGAGACATGAAACTGACACAGAGAGGAGAGCAGAGAGACATGAAACTGACACAGGAGAGCAGAGAGACATGAAACTGACACAGGAGAGCAGAGACATGAAACTGACACAGGAGAGCAGAGAGACATGAAACTGACACAGGAGAGCTGAGAGACATGAAACTTACACAGGAGAGCTGAGACATGAAACTGACACAGGAGAGCTGAGAGACATGAAACTGACACAGGAGAGGAGAGAGACATGCAACTGACACAGGAGAGGAGAGAGAGATGAAACTGACACAGGAGAGAAGAGAGACATGAAACTGACACAGGAGAGCTGAGACATGAAACTGACACAGGAGAGCAGAGCAGAGAGACATGAAACTGACACAGGACAGCTGAGAGACATGAAACTGACACAGGAGAGCTGAGAGAGATGAAACTGACACAGGAGAGCAGAGAGACATGAAACTGACACAGGAGAGCAGAGAGACATGAAACTGACACAGGAGAGCAGAGAGATGAAAAGAAACAGGAGAGCAGAGAGCAGAAACTGACACAGGAGAGCTGAGAGACTGAAAATGAACAAGGAGAGCAGAGAAATGAAACTGACACAGGAGAGATGAGAGACATGAAACTGACACAGGAGAGCAGAGAAGAGAAACTGACACAGGAGAGCAGAGAGACATGAAACTGACACAGGAGAGGAGAGAGACATGAAACTGACACAGGAGAGCAGAGAGACATGAAACTGACACAGGAGAGGAGAGAGACATGAAACTGACACAGGAGAGGAGAGAGACATGAAACTGACACAGGAGAGCAGAGCAGAGAGACATGAAACTGACACAGGACAGCTGAGAGACATGAAACTGACACAGGAGAGCTGAGAGAGATGAAACTGGCACAGCGAAGGAGAGCAGAGAGACATGAAACTGACACAGGAGAGCAGAGAGACATGAAACTGACACAGGAGAGCAGAGAGAGAAAATGAAACAGGAGAGCAGAGAGATGAAACTGACACAGGAGAGCTGAGAGACATGAAACTGACACAGGAGAGCAGAGAAATGAAACTGACACAGGAGAGCTGAGAGACATGAAAATGACACAGGAGAGCAGAAGATGAAACTGACACAGGAGAGCAGAGAGACATGAAACTGAACAGGAGAGGAGAGAGACATGAAACTGAAACAGGAGAGCAGAGAGACATGAAACTGACACAACAGGAGAGGAGAGAGACATGAAACTGACACAGGAGAGCTGAGAGAGATCAAACTGACACAGGAAAGCAGAGAGACATGAAACTGACACAGGAGAGCAGAGAGATGAAACTGACACAGGAGAGCTGAGAGACATGAAACTGACACAGGAGAGCAGAGAGACATGAAACTGACACAGGAGAGGAGAGCAGAGAGACATGAAACTGACACAGGAGAGCAGAGAGACATGAAACTGACACAGGAGAGCAGAGAGACATGAAACTGACACAGGACAGGAGAGCAGAGAGAGACATGAAACTGACACAGGAGAGGAGAGAGAGCAAAGAGAGACATGAAACTGGACACAGGAGAGGCGAAAAAACGACGAGAAGCAAGATGAAACTGACACAGAACTGAGAAGAGAGACATGAAACTGACCAGGAGAGCGAGACATGAAACTGACACAGGAGAGCAGAGCAGCAGAGACATGAAAAACTGACACAGGAAGCTAGAGACATGAAAACTGACACAGGAGAGTGCGGAGGAGAAGATGAACAACTGACGAACCAGAGAGGAGGAAAAATAATGAGCACAGATGGACGAGACATGAAACTGACACAGGCAAAAAAGAAAAAAAAAATGAAAAGGAAAAAAAAAAAAAAACTGACGAGAGCAGAGAGACATGAAACTGACACAGGAGAGCAGAGAGATGAAACTGACACAGGAAGAGAGAGAGATGAAAATGACACAGGAGAGCAGAGAGACATGAAACTGACACAGGAGAGCAAAGATGAAACTGACACAGGAGAGCAGAGATGAAACTGACACAGGAGAGCTGAGAGATGAAACTGACACAGGAGAGCAGAGAGACATGAAACTGACGCAGGAGAGGAGAGAGACATGAAACTGACACAGGAGAGCAGAGAGACATGAAACTGACACAGAGATGCAGGAGAGAGAGAGACATGAAACTGACACAGGAGAGGAGAGGAGACATGAAACTGACACAGGACGAAGCAGAGAAGAGACATGAAACTGACACAGGAAGCTGAGAGACATGAAAACTGACACAGGAAGCACTGACGAGAGATGAAACTGGCACAGGAAAAAAAAAAAAAAAGGAGGCAGAGAGACATGAAACAATGACACAAACGAATAGGAAAGAAGAAGCAGCAAGGTGAAGAGACATGAGAAACTGACACAGGAGAGCAGAGAGATGAAACTGAACAGGAGAGCAGAGAGATGAAACTGACACAGGAGAGTGAGAGACATGAAACTGACACAGGAGAGCAGAGAATAGAAACGACACAGGAGAGCGAGAGAGACAGAAACGAAAAAGAGAGAGCGAAGAGAGATGAAAGAAAAAGGAGAGCAGAGAGGAGACAGAGAAAAGACTGACAGGAGAGGAGAAGAGACAGAAAAGACACAGGAGAGCAGAGAGACAGAAACGACACAGGAGAGGAGGAGAGAACATGAAACTGACACAGGAGAGCGAGAGAGAGCAAACTGAACAGGAGGAAGCAGAGAGACAGTGAAAGACACAGGAGAGCAGGAGACATGAAATGACACAGGAGAGAGGAGAGACATGAAACTGACTCAGGAGAGGAGAGGAGAGACATGAAACTGACACAGAAAAAGAAAGAGAGGAGAATAGCAGAAGGAGAGCGAGAACATGAAAATGAAACTGACACAGGGAGAGCAGAGAGAAGGACATGAAACTGACACAGGAGGAGCAGAGAGGACATGAAAATGACACAGGACAGCTACGGCGAGAGCAGAGAGAGACATGAAACTGACACAGGATAGGAGAGCAGAGAGACATGAAATGACACAGGAGAGCAAGAGATGAAACTGACACAGGAGAGCAGAGATGAAAAACTGACACAGGAGAGTGAGAGAGAGCTGAAACTGACACAGGAGAGGAGAGCAGAGAGACATGAAACTACACAGGAGAGCGAGAGACAGAGACAGAGGAGCAAGAGCAGAAAGCAGACATGCGAGAGAAACTGACACAGGACGAGTGAGAGAGATGAAACTGACACAGGAGACCTGAGAGAGATGAAACTGACACAGGAGAGGAGAGCAGAGGAGACATGAAACTGACACCGGGAGAGCAGGAGACATGAAACTGACACAGGAGGAGCTGAGACATGAAACTGACACAGGAGAGCAGAGAGACATGAAACTGGACACGGGATAGTGTTGGGTTTTTTTTGAAATTAACGGAGAGCATGAGAATAAACTGACACAGTGGACGATTAAAATATATTTTTTGATGTTTCTCTATCCTCTCCTGTGTCAGTTTCATGTCTCTCTGCTCTCCTCTCCTGTGTCAGTTTCATGTCTCTCTGCTCTCCTCTCCTGTGTCAGTTTCATGTCTCTCTGCTCTCCTCTCCTGTGTCAGTTTCATGTCTCTCTGCTCTCCTCTCCTGTGTCAGTTTCATGTCTCTCTGCTCTCCTCTCCTGTGTCAGTTTCATGTCTCTCTGCTCTCCTCTCCTGTGTCAGTTTCATGTCTCTCTGCTCTCCTGTGTCAGTTTCATCTCTCTGCTCTCCTGTGTCAGTTTCATGTCTCTCTGCTTTCCTGTGTCAGTTTCATCTCTCTCAGCTCTCCTGTGTCAGTTTCATGTCTCTCTCCTCTCCTGTGTCAGTTTCATGTCTCTCTGCTCTCCTGTGTCAGTTTCATGTCTCTCTCCTCTCCTGCGTCAGTTTCATGTCTCTCTGCTCTCCTGTGTCAGTTTCATCTCTCTGCTCTCCTGTGTCAGTTTCATGTCTCTCAGCTCTCCTGTGTCAGTTTCATTTCTCTGCTCTCCTGTGTCAGTTTCATGTCTCTCAGCTCTCCTGTGTCAGTTTCATCTCTCTGCTCTCCTGTTTCAGTTTCATCTCTCTGCTCTCCTGTGTCAGTTTCATGTCTCTCTGCTCTCCTGTGTCAGTTTCATGTCTCTCTGCTCTCCTGTGTCAGTTTCATCTCTCTCAGCTCTCCTGTGTCAGTTTCATGTCTCTCAGCTGTCCTGTGTCAGTTTCATGTCTCTCTGCTCTGCTCTCCTGTGTCAGTTTCATGTCTCTCTGCTCTCCTGTGTCAGTTTCATGTCTCTCTGCTCTCCTTTGTCAGTTTCATCTCTCTCAGCTCTCCTGTGTCAGTTTCATGTCTCTCAGCTCTCCTGTGTCAGTTTCATGTCTCTCTGCTCTCCTGTGTCAGTTTCATGTCTCTCTGCTCTCCTGTGTCAGTTTCATGTCTCAGCTCTCCTGTGTCAGTTTCATGTCTCTCTGCTCTCCTGTGTCAGTTTCATGTCTCAGCTCTCCTGTGTTAGTTTCATGCCTCTCAGCTCTCCTGTGTCAGTTTCATGTCTCAGCTCTCCTGTGTCAGTTTCATGTCTCTCTGCTCTCCTGTGTCAGTTTCATGTATCTCTGCTCTCCTCTCCTGTGTCAGTTTCATGTCTCTCTCCTCTCCTGTGTCAGTTTCATGTCTCTCTGCTCTCCTGTGTCAGTTTCATGTCTCTCAGCTCTCTTGTGTCAGTTTCATGTCTCTCAGCTCTCCTGTGTCAGTTTCATGTCTCTCAGCTCTCCTGTGTCAGTTTCATGTCTCTCTCCTCTCCTGTGTCAGTTTCATGTCTCTCAGCTCTCCTGTGTCAGTTTCATGTCTCTCTGCTCTCCTGTGTCAGTTTCATGTCTCTCTCCTCTCCTGTGTCAGTTTCATGTCTCTCAGCTCTCCTGTGTCAGTGTCATGTCTCAGC
The DNA here is from genome assembly GCF_016432855.1 of Salvelinus namaycush. Lineage (NCBI taxonomy): Eukaryota > Metazoa > Chordata > Actinopteri > Salmoniformes > Salmonidae > Salvelinus > Salvelinus namaycush. The sequence goes on along the minus strand of NC_052346.1, from coordinate 17,373,423 downwards.
TCTCCTGTGTCAGTTTCATGTCTCTCAGCTCTCCTGTGTCAGTTTCATGTCTCTCAGCTCTCCTGCGTCAGTTTCATGTCTCTCTGCTCCCCTGTGTCAGTTTCATCTCTCTCAGCTCTCCTGTGTCAGTTTCATGTCTCAGCTCTCCTGTGTCAGTTTCATGTCTCTCAGCTCTCCTGTGTCAGTTTCATGTCTCTCAGCTCTCCTGTGTCAGTTTCATGTCTCTCAGCTCTCCTGTGTCAGTTTCATGTCTCTCTGCTCTCCTCTCCTGTGTCAGTTTCATGTCTCTCTGCTCTCCTGTGTCAGTTTCATGTCTCTCTGCTCTCCTGTCCTGTGTCAGTTTCATGTCTCTCTGCTCTCCTCTCCTGTGTCAGTTTCATGTCTCTCTCCTCTCCTGTGTCAGTTTCATGTCTCTCTGCTCTCCTGTGTCAGTTTCATGTCTCTCTGCTCTCCTGTGTCAGTTTCATGTCTCTCAGCTCTCCTGTGTCAGTTTCATGTCTCTCAGCTCTCCTGTGTCAGTTTCATGTCTCTCTCCTCTCCTGTGTCAGTTTCATGTCTCTCAGCTCTCCTGTGTCAGTTTCATGTCTCTCTCCTCTCCTGTGTCAGTTGCATGTCTCTCTCCTCTCCTGTGTCAGTTGCATGTCTCTCTCCTCTCCTGTGTCAGTTTCATGTCTCTCAGCTCTCCTGTGTCAGTTTCATGTCTCTCAGCTCTCCTGTGTCAGTTTCATGTCTCAGCTCTCCTGTGTCAGTTTCATGTCTCTCAGCTCTCCTGTGTCAGTTTCATGTCTCTCAGCTCTCCTGTGTCAGTTTCATGTCTCAGCTCTCCTGTGTCAGTTTCATGTCTCTCAGCTCTCCTGTGTCAGTTTCATGTCTCTCAGCTCTCCTGTGTCAGTTTCATGTCTCTCTGCTCTCCTCTCCTGTGTCAGTTTCATGTTTCAGCTCTCCTATGTCAGTTTCATGTCTCTCTGCTCTCCTCTCCTGTGTCAGTTTCATGTCTCTCTGCTCTCCTCTCATGTGTCAGTTTCATGTCTCAGCTCTCCTGTGTCAGTTTCATGTCTCTCTGCTCTCCTCTCCTGTGTCAGTTTCATGTCTCAGCTCTCCTGTGTCTGTTTCATGTCTCTCTGCTCTCCTCTCCTGTGTCAGTTTCTTTTCTCAGCTCTCATTTGTCAGTTTCATGTCTCTCAGCTCTCATTTGTCAGTTTCATGTCTCTCAGCTCTCCTGTGTCGTTTTCATGTCTCTCTGCTCTCCTCTCCTGTGTCAGTTTCATGTCTCAGCTCTCCTGTGTCAGTTTCATGTCTCTCTGCTCTCCTGTGTCAGTTTCAAGTCTCTCAGCTCTCCTGTGTCAGTTTCATGTCTGTCTGCTCTCCTCTCCTATGTCAGTTTCATGTCTGTCTGCTCTCCTGTGTAAGTTTCATGTCTCTCTCCTCTCCTGTGTCAGTTTCATGTCTGTCTGCTCTCCTGTGTCAGTTTCTTGTCTGTCTGTTCTCCTCTCCTGTGTCAGTTTCATGTCTCTCTGCTCTCCTGTGTCAGTTTCATGTCTCTCTGCTCTCCTCTCCTGTGTCAGTTTCATATCTCTCTGCTCTCCTGTGTCAGTTTCATGTCTCTTTGCTCTCCTGTCCTGTGTCAGTTTCATGTCTATACCAACCAAGGAAAGCCTATTTTAATACTTTGGGCCAGGCCTGGGCAGTTTGAGTTTCATCTAGCAGATGTATATTGTTTCTCTCAAAGTTTCGACTGTTTGGACGTTGGATGACATTATAAACAAGCGGGCGGTGCTGGGCTGTGGACGCTGAGCCACTAATTGGTCTAATTGTTAGCAGTTGTCTACAACTGGAGCTGGGCTGCAACACACACACACACGGGTTGTATTGCAGCATTGGAGCAGTGCTGTGATTACAGGTTTAAAGACTTCCTTTGTGTGTTTATGTCCCAGATAGGCTTCAAACGGCCATGATTAGATAAATGACAGATTTGGGGATGGGAAAAGGATTGGCATGGAGAGAGGGGAGACAGGAGATGTGGCTAGTTCTATACAAGTCATGGTCTGTAATACCTAGCTAGTTATAAACATCATGCCTGTTTATACCTAACTAGTTTATATAACATCATGCCTGTTATACCTAACTAGTTATAAACATCATCCTGTTATACTAACTAGTTTATATACATCATGCCCTGTTCTACCTAGCTAGTTATATACATCATGCCTGTTTACCTAGCTAGTTATAACATCATGCCTGTTATACCTAGCTAGTATATACATCATGCCTGTTATACCTAGCTAGTTATACATCATGCTCTCGTTATACCTAACTAGTTATATCATCATGCCTGTTATACTAACTAGTATATAACATCATGCCTGTTATAACCTAAGACTATTATAAACATCATGCCTGTTATACCTAACTAGTTATATACATCATGCCGTTATACCTAGCTAGTTATATACATCATGCCTGTTGTAGTTACCCTAGACTCACCTTTCTCTAGCTATGCGACTATCAGGCTGTTGCGGACGTATATCCGCGCCATCGCAGGGGGCGTGTGATGTGGTGACTCTCGGAGAACCGGCCCAAAGGCGCTTATAAACCGGGAGACGTAAGCAGATGCAGGTAGAGTATGCTCCTCTGTTCAGAATCGATGTAGGTTTTAGTTTGATGTCTGAAATGTGCCTAGGGGGATGTGAATCTCCACAAAAAGAAAATTTTCGCTTCTAATTAGTAATATGGAAACGATACTGGCATGAAATGAAAGCGCGGTCATAGCGTGGAGGGTGTGGGGTTTGGCTCGTTTGATGGACCTGAATACTCTGGAATCTGACATTGTTCTCTTACATAAAACGTAGACATGGGGGGTCGATAGCCTAGATTAATAACAAACTAGGCGTATGATATAAAGTTAACTGATGAGGAAAGGGAAAAAAAAAAAAACATACATTGAACTGCGAGGTTAATAGAATACTGTAAGGTGCCAGTCAAGATTAGATTTCTGTACTTCCAGATGATTGTAAAGTGGAACAAATAATCCTGTGAGGGAAAACAGTGAGAGTCTCCACGTTCAAGGAGCTTAAGTAGTGACCCGACACTTTGGGTTCTGTGTACGTATTACCTTCATTTGTAGTGTCAATACGCGTACAGGATTGGTATCACAGCCGGTCAAGGGGGATTACTGAGGTTTTCGTGAGGGGGAAAAAAAAAAAGTTAGAAAGGTCAGACACGGTTCACCAAACCTGGCTCACAAGATGCATGCCGTGTTTGGGTATAAGTGGCGCGATGGAGGAGACCCGTCTGGGGGCTGGGGGCGAGGGTATCCAATTAATGCCTCTAGCGTGCATTGCCTCCGGTTAGCTCCCATTAGTAGAGCGTTACTTAACGCAAGGACTACATTTCATGCTTGCCACTAGGATTCCGATCGCAACATCAGAAGCGGTTTGATACCTCATCTCGAATGAGAGTACATATAAGGGCACTACTGGGCGGGGACTCCGATGATTTAAGGGGTGAACACTGACAATAGGCTTGGAAACGTGGACAGACTACTGACGTGCGATGCGGGTCGCTGGTTAGATATGGTCCCAATAGTTATGCTCTCGTCTGTGGAGGGACCCGCAATGGAGGTGTAAGGAGTGCAGATTTTAAGTTGTCGAAGTTAACAGAAGAGGTTATTGTATGTTTGCGTGGAGTACAGTACGAGTCCCCTGCCTTGTTCGATCGACTACTGGGGAGGAAGTGATATCAGGTAGGACGTGTGTGCAGCTTAACAAGTCCAGCCAACAGGAACAGATGCTCATTAGACCTCTGGGGGAAGGAGGGAGCAGCGCAATCGAAATTTGACGTAAGGGTTGAGAATGTAGTTCCGCTTCGGTGGAGTCATGTCGGGGGGGCCACAACCTTTATACTTTACTTAGCGGGTAGTAATAAGCCATCAATCGGTGTGAAAGAACATCACTACGGCGTGCACATGTGCAGCACTTGCTAAAAAATCGCATACAAAGATATGACTTGCTAGATGCACTAGGTGGTGCTTGAATACCATAGAACGGCGGTGTAGTATTGAGCTTCTTAACTAAATATTTTATGCAGTGTAGTCCGTGATTCAATCCTAGCGGCTATAGCTCAGTATGAGAAAATCATATGCAGAGGATGCTGGGTAATCTTGATGAGATTGCAGCTCAGGTTAGTAACGGCAGGGGGGGGGGGGAAAAAAAAGATATTTGTGTCACATAGGATAGCAATGTGCGGACTTGTGTTAGCTAATCGATAGGGTGGCGATAGCCAACGTCTACTAGTATTATTTTGAACCCGGCAAGGTGAGCCACGGCGATAGTCCCCCGGTATAAGCAAACAATGTGTTAGGTCTAAATGGTGTTATGCAAAGAAAAGGGAAGTGTTAACTGATCTTATGGAGATCCGGTTTCTTGGAACGTACCTTAGCTCTGGTAGTCACGGTGTCACACATCGTGGGGAAAATGTTGAAAACCCAAAATCGACCCAACAGTGATCAGGAATAGGAGGGAATACAAAGTGGGGAGCGACGGAGTCTGGAGAGGTCGCGGAGGGTGCCCACACGCTAGTGCCTATGGGTGAGTGGGGACATCAACAGCTCCACAGATTCAGATTCGACCGATAACGCAAAGTGACACAGTGGCGAATGGGGGGGGAGGGAGAGAGGGTGTAGTAGCAGAACGATTCCCAAACGACTCAGTTTATGAACAAATGATTGGAAGCCGGATTCTAGAGAGTTGTGACCTGAGGTGATGCATGGAGATGTTGCTGCCATGCATAGACAAATTTGGGGGGAGTTCAGCTGAACAGCACTCATGACTTGAACTCCTGGCAGCGACCCGGCAGTAGTAGAAGTAACAAAATCAATTTATCGCTAGCTCTACCAGCTAGAATGGGAGGACAGATAAACAACTCGGACATCCATGCCCCTGTTATACTCCTGTAGCTAGTTATATACAGTACATCATGGCCTGTTCATACCTAGAAACTAGTATATAAAACATCAATGCCTGTTATACCTTAACTTTAGTTATATACTATCATGCCTGTTATATCCTTAACCTAGTTATAACTACTATCATAAGCTCTGTTATACTAGGCTTATGTTATGTTATAGCTATCCTATTGGATGCCTGTTATACCTTAACTATTTATATACATCATGTCCTGTTTATTACTAGCTAGTTATATATATGCCATGCCTGTTATACGCTATCTTAGTTATATTATCATCATGGCCTGTTATACTCTGAGCTAGTTTAGAGTACACTCATGCCTGTTTATAAACAGCGGCATATCCGCTAGTTATATATCAGTGGGTCATTGGCCTAGTTATATCCTAGAGCTAGTTTATATACATCATGGGGCCATGTTATAGAAACCCAACCGTAACTGAGTTATATAACTCACGTTCAATTGCCCTAGTTATGAAACCCTCATTGACTAGAGTTATAGTAACATTCTATTGCCA
>NC_052346.1:17307793-17367844 GCF_016432855.1 Salvelinus namaycush | reverse complement strand
TTCACATTATATCCCCACCACCCTCGAGGTATATATTATCTTGTTATGTAGTGATGTTATGTACTTCCCATTATATCCCCCACCACCCTCAGGATATATATTCTGTTATGTAGTGATGTTATGTACCTCCCATTATATCCCCCACCACCTCAGGATATATTCTCTTGTTATGTAGTGATGTTATGTACTTCCCATTATATCCCCCACCACCCTCGAGGTATATATTATCTTGTTATGTAGTGATGTTATGTACTTCCATTATATCCCCCACCACCCTCAGGATATATATTCTCTTGTTATGTAGGATGTTATGTACCTCCATTATATCCCCCACCACCCTCGAGGTATATATTCTCTTGTTATGTAGTGATGTTATGTACCTCCCATATATACCCACCACCCTCGAGGTATATATTCTCTTGTTATGTAGTGATGTTAGTACCTCCCATTAATCCCCCACCACCCTCAGGATATTATTCTCTTCAGCTTCCTGACTTACTGTACCAGCTAGTTGATTCCGTCACAATCTGTCTCTCGTCTCCCCTTTATAAGAAAATACTCCTTCCTTTTTCCCTCGCTCATCCCCCCTCTCTCTCTTGCACACCACACACACACACACACACACACACACACACACACACACACACACACACAACACACACACACACACACACACCACACACACCACACACACACCACACACACACACACACACACACACACAACTCCTTGTTGTCCTGATTAATGGTGACAGACAGTGGTGTGATGTGCCCTAGTTGACAGAGCCCAGTGCCCTTTGACCCTCTGCCACTTTTAATGCGGTGTGTCAGTCATTAAGACAGGAAGTAACTGGGGTTTTAATTGTCCACACCTCCATGGGAAGAGAGCAGGGGCGAGAGGGTAGCCTGACAGACAAGACATCTACTTACTATGACTGTGATACTGTATGTGTTTGTCTCACCTATCTTACTGTAAATCTGGATAAGAGCCTCTGCTGAATGACTAAAATGTCATGTAAATGGAAGGTTAAACAAGTGAGTGATGTCCATCAGAGAGGTATGACTTGTTTCAGGCTGGTCAACAGGAACAGTTACAGTCCTCCACAACTATAGTGATCACGTCACTAACTTTCAGAACATTCCAGTCACTCAATGGCTCAAACTGGCGCACACACACCTGGTTTTATAATTAGCTGCTAAATTAGAAAACCTATAGATTTCAGTCCAGGCCCAGTTCTTCCTACCTATAGCCTATCCGCTGTCAGACACTCTATAGTGTTATACTGGGGAGGAAGGAAGGAGGAAGGAAGGAGGAAGGAAGGAGGAAGGAAGGAAGGAAGGAAGGAAGGAAGGAAGGAAGGAAGGAAGGAAGGAAGGAAGGAAGGAAGGAAGGAAGGAAGGAAGGAAGAAGGAAGAGGGGAGGGAAGGAGAGGGAGGAGGGAGGGAGGGAGGGAAGGAGAGAGAGGAGGGAGGGAGGGAAGGAGAGGGAGGAAGGAGGGAGGGAGGGAGGAAGGGAACACAGCTGGCTGTGTTGCTGCAGACTCAGAGCACCAGCTGCAGACACTGTGTAGAAGCTGCCACCAGGTGCTCAGGATTTCACGCTCTTTCCCTCCTTCAGTGGGTGGCTGCCAGGGCGGTGTTCTGCTGAACGTTACCGTCTCGCGTTAACACCCCCGCCACCGACTGTTCCCACCTCAGCAGAGCATAGCCCACTGAGCTAAAGGCTGGAAAGTGAGGTGGCTGGGGGAGACGAAAGCCGCTGACTTGCCTGAGCATAGCGTGTAATCTCTTATGAACTCAAACAGCCTTCTTTAAAAATAAAATACAACGTCCTGTATAATCTTAATACTTTTTATGGGTAAGACAAAGTGATTGTTTTAAAAGGGATAAAAATAAATATATGCCTTTTTCAGTTGTGAGTGCCGTCTAGAAATGTAATTCATTCAGCTATTCAGCTTGTCACGTTCCTGACCTGTTTTCTGTTGTTTTGTATGTGTTTAGTTGGTCAGGACGTGAGCTGGTGGGAATTCTTGTTGTGTGTCTAGTTTGTCTGTTTCTATGTCCAGCCTAATATGGTTCTCAATCAGAGGCAGATGGTAATCGTTGTCCCTGATTGAGAATCATATATAGGAGGCTTGTTTTGTGTTGGGATTTTGTGGGTGTTTGTTTCCTGTCTCTGTGATTGTCTGCACCAGATAGTCTGTGTCGATTTTTGCACATTTGTTATTTGTATTGTTGTTTGTAGTGTTTTACTTGTTCTTTATTAAACATGTTTAACACTAGCCGCGCTGCACTTTGGTCTCTCCTTCACTATGGAAGAAGCGTTACAGAAACACCCACCAAACCCGACCAAGCAGCGTGGCAACGGGCACAGCAACAGCAGCAGCGGTACAAGGAGGAAGGACATGGGAGGAGATTCTGGAGGAGAAGGACCCTGGGCAGAGCCAGAGGAGTGTCGCCGTCCCAAAGCGGAGCTGGAGGCATCAAAAGCGGAGAGGCGGCATTATGAGGCGCTTGCAAGGCAGAGTGGGTGGAAACCGAGAGGCTCACCCAAAAATTTTTGGGGGGGGGCTAAAGGGGAGTGTGGCGAAGCCGGGTTGGATACCTGAGCCAACTCCCCGGGCTTACCGTGGAGTGAGAGGCGTCGTACTGGTCAGACACCGTGTTATGCGGTAAAGCGCACGGTGTCCCCAGTACGCGTGCTTAGCCCAGTGCGGGCTATTCCACCTTGCCGCACTGGGAGGGCTAGGTTGGGCATCGAGCCGGATGTCATGAAGCCGGCCCAACGTATCTGGCCTCCAGTACGTCTCCTTGGGCCGGCGTACATGGCACCAGCCTTACAGGTGGTGTCCCCGGTTCGCCTGCATAGCCCAGTGCGGGTTATTCCACCTCGCCGCACTGGCAGGGCTACGGGTCCATTCAACCTGGTAGGGTTGGAGAGGCTCGGTGCTCAAGAGCGCGTGTCCTCCTTCACGGTCCGGTATTATCCGGCGCCACCTTCCCGCCCAGACCAGTACCACCAGTGCCTACACCACGCACCAGGCTTCCAGTGCATCTCCAGAGCCCTGTTCCTCCTCCCCGCACTCGCCCTGAGGTGTGCCCTCAGCCCGGTACCTCCAGTTCGGCACCACCGCATCAGGCCTATTGTGCGTCTCAGCCGGCCAGAGTCATCCGTCTGCCCAGCGCCGTCTGAGCCATCCGTCTGCCCAGCGCCGTCTGAGCATCCGTCTGCCAGCGCCATCTGAGCCATCCGTCTGCCCAGCGCCGTCTGAGCCATCTGTCTGCCTAGCGCCATCTGAGCCATCTGTCTGCCCAGCGCCATCTGAGTCATCCGTCTGCCACGAGCCATTAGAGCCGCCCGTCTGCCCGAGCCATTAGAGCCGTCCGTCAGTCAGGAGCCGCTAGAGCCGTCGTCAGTCAGGAGCTGCCAGAGACGCCAGCCAGTCAGGAGCTGCCAGAGACGCCAGCCAGTCAGGAGCTGCCAGAGACGCCAGCCAGTCAGGAGCTGCCAGAGACGCCAGCCAGTCAGGAGCTGCCAGAGACGCCAGCCAGTCAGGAGCTGCCAGAGACGCCAGCCAGTCAGGAGCTGCCAGAGACGCCGCCAGCAGGAGCTGCCAGAGACGCGCCAGCAGGAGCTGCCAGAGCTGCCTACAGTCATGAGCTGCCCTACAGTCATGAGCTGCCCTACAGTCATGAGCTGCCCTACAGTCATGAGCTGCCCTACAGTCATGAGCTGCCCTCCAGTCATGAGCTGCCCTACAGTCAAGAGCTGCCCTACAGTCATGAGCTGCCCTCCAGTCATGAGCTGCCTCCAGTCATGAGCTGCCCTCCAGTCATGAGCGGCCCTCCAGTCATGAGCGGCCCTCCAGTCCGAGCGGTCATTCAGTCGGAGCGGTCATTCAGTCCGAGCGGCCTCCAGTCCGGAGCTGCCACTCAGTCCGGAGCTGCCACTCAGTCCGGAGCTGCCACTCAGTCCGGAGCTGCCACTCAGTCCGGAGCTGCCACTCAGTCCTGAGATGCCTCTCGTCCTGAGCTGCCTCTCTGTCCTGAGCTACCTCTCTGTCCTGAGCTACCTCTCTGTCCTGAGCTACCTCTCTGTCCTGAGCTACCTCTCTGTCCTGAGCTACTCTCGTCCTAGCTACTCTCTGTCCTGAGCTACCTCCTAAATCATGTGGGGGCCTTGGGGAGGATTCTTAGGCCAAGGTCGTGGGCGAGGGTCGCCACTCAAAGGACGCTAAGGAGGGGGACAAAGACAGTGGTGGAGTGGTGTCCTCGTCCTGCGCCGGAGCCGCCACCGCGGACAGATGCCCACCCAGACCCTCCCCTTGAGTTTTAGGGGTGCGCCCGGAGTTCGCACCTTGAGGGGGGGTTCTGTCACGTTCCTGACCTGTTTTCTGTTGTTTTGTATGTGTTTAGTTGGTCAGGACGTGAGCTGGGTGGGAATTCTAGTGTGTGTCTAGTTTGTCTGTTTCTATGTCCAGCCTAATATGGTTCTCAATCAGAGGCAGATGGTAATCGTTGTCCCTGATTGAGAATCATATATAGGAGGCTTGTTTTGTGTTGGGATTTTGTGGGTGTTTGTTTCCTGTCTCTGTGATTGTCTGCACCAGATAGGTCTGTGTCGGTTTTTGCACATTTGTTATTTTGTATTGTTGTTTGTAGTGTTTTACTTGTTCTTTATTAAACATGTTTAACACTAGCCGCGCTGCACTTTGGTCCTCTCCTTCACCTATGGAAGAAAGCCGTTACACAGCTATTGAGGTGACAAAATATATCTGAATGATTAGCCAGCTGCATTTCTAGTGAACGAGGCCAACATTACAGTTCATATGGGGACAGATCACCACAGTGACATGACAGTGTTTGTAAATGATCCAGCTGTGTTGGTGAAAATGTGTTATGAAGAAAATCGTGTCCTGTACACAAAAAATAAAAAAAATATTGTGCCTGGTACATATTTCTAGTAAGCAATTTGTGATACTGTGTTGAGATACTGTGTTGTGATACTGTGTTGTGATACTGTGTTGTGGAATGTGGTTTTAGAGACCAACCCAGGAAATAACACCAACTGCCCTCTTAAACCTCTCTGCGTACCATCCCTTAGAACCATGTAATCACTGAAGAGAACTGCTGTCCCTCTGTATCTCAATATAAACAGATCACTGGCACATCCTGAATGGAAAACGAGTGTCAAAAGAAAGAGAGAAACACTCAGTTGAGTCGGACAAAATTCAGTGAAAGAGAAGGACATACTTCACTCTGGCTCTACTCCTCTCCTGTCCCATCACATCTAGCTAGGTATAACAGGCATGATGTATATAATAGCTAGGTAAACAGGCATGATGTATAAACTAGCTAGGTATAACAGGCATGAGTATATAACTAGCTAGTATAAACAGGCATGATGTATATAACTAGTGTTTATAACAGGCATGATGTATATAACTAGTTAGGTATAACAGGCATGATATATATAACTAGCTAGGTATAACAGGCATGATGTATATAACTAGTTAGGTATAACAGGCATGATGTTATAACTAGCTAGTATAACAGGCATGATGTATATAACTAGTTAGGTATAACAGGCATGATGTATATAACTAGTTAGGTATAAAGGCATGATGTTTATAACTAGTTAGGTATAACAGGCATGATGTATATAACTAGCTAGGTATAACAGGCATGATGTATATAACTAGTTAGGATAAAGGCATGATGTATATAACTAGTTAGGTATAACAGCAGGATGTTTATAACTAGTTAGGTATAACGGCAGGATGTTTATAACTAGTTAGGTATAACAGGCATGATGTTTATAACTAGCTAGGTATAACAGGCATGATGTATATAACTAGCTAGGTATAACAGGCATGATGTTTATAACGAGTTAGGTATAACAGGCATGATGTATATAACTAGTTAGGTATAACAGGCATGATGTATATAACTAGCTAGGTATAACAGGCATGATGTATATAACTAGTTATGTATAACAGGCATGATGTATATAACTAGTTATGTATAACAGGCAGGATGTTTATAACTAGTTAGGTATAACAGGCATGATGTATATAACTAGTTAGGTATAACAGGCATGATGTATATAACTAGCTAGGTATAACAGGCATGATGTATATAACTAGCTAGGTATAACAGGCATGATGTATATAACTAGTTAGGTATAACAGGCATGATGTATATAACTAGTTAGGTATAACAGGCAGGATGTTTATAACTAGTTAGGTATAACAGGCAGGATGTTTATAACTAGTTAGGTATAACAGGCATGATGTTTATAACTAGCTAGGTATAACAGGCATGATGTATATAACTAGCTAGGTATAACAGGCATGATGTTTATAACTAGTTAGGTATAACAGGCATGATGTATATAACTAGTTAGGTATAACAGGCATGATGTATATAACTAGCTAGGTATAACAGGCATGATGTATATAACTAGTTATGTATAACAGGCATGATGTATATAACTAGTTATGTATAACAGGCAGGATGTTTATAACTAGTTAGGTATAACAGGCATGATGTATATAACTAGTTAGGTATAACAGGCATGATGTATATAACTAGCTAGGTATAACAGGCATGATGTATATAACTAGTTAGGTATAACAGGCATGATGTATATAACTAGCTAGGTATAACAGGCATGATGTTTATAACTAGTTAGGTATAACAAGCAGGGTGTTTATAACTAGTTAGGTATAACAGGCATGATGTATATAACTAGTTAGGTATAACAGGCATGATGTTTATAACTAGTTAGGTATAACAGGCATGATGTATATAACTAGCTAGGTATAACAGGCATGATGTATATAACTAGCTAGGTATAACAGGCATGATGTTTATAACTAGTTAGGTATAACAGGCATGATGTATATAACTAGCTAGGTATAACAGGCATGATGTTTATAACTAGTTAGGTATAACAGGCATGATGTATATAACTAGCTAGGTATAACAGGCATGATGTATATAACTAGTTAGGTATAACAGGCATGATGTTTATAACTAGTTAGGTATAACAGGCATGATGTTTATAACTAGTTAGGTATAACAGGCATGATGTATATAACTAGTTAGGTATAACAGGCATGATGTTTATAACTAGTTAGGTATAACAGGCATGATGTATATAACTAGCTAGGTATAACAGGCATGATGTATATAACTAGTTAGGTATAACAGGCATGATGTATATAACTAGCTAGGTATAACAGGCATGATGTTTATAACTAGTTAGGTATAACAGGCATGATGTATATAACTAGTTAGGTATAACAGGCATGATGTTTATAACTAGCTAGGTATAACAGGCATGATGTATATAACTAGTTAGGTATAACAGGCATGATGTATATAACTAGCTAGGTATAACAGGCATGATGTTTATAACTAGCTAGGTATAACAGGCATGATGTTTATAACTAGCTAGGTATAACAGGCATGATGTTTATAACTAGCTAGGTATAACAGGCATGATGTTTATAACTAGCTAGGTATAACAGGCATGATGTTTATAACTAGCTAGGTATAACAGGCATGATGTTTATAACTAGCTAGGTATAACAGGCATGATGTATATAACTAGCTAGGTATAACAGGCATGATGTTTATAACTAGTTAGGTATAACAGGCATGATGTTTATAACTAGCTAGGTATAACAGGCATGATGTATATAACTAGTTAGGTATAACAGGCATGATGTATATAACTAGCTAGGTATAACAGGCATGATGTATATAACTAGTTAGGTATAACAGGCATGATGTTTATAACTAGCTAGGTATAACAGGCATGATGTATATAACTAGTTATGTATAACAGACATGATGTATTTAACTAGCTAGGTATAACAGGCATGATGTTTATAACTAGCTAGGTATAACAGGCATGATGTTTATAACTAGCTAGGTATAACAGGCATGATGTATATAACTAGCTAGGTATAACAGGCATGATGTATATAACTAGCTAGGTATAACAGGCATGATGTATATAACTAGTTAGGTATAACAGGCATGATGTTTATAACTAGCTAGGTATAACAGGCATGATGTTTATAACTAGTTAGGTATACCAGGCATGATGTATATAACTAGCTAGGTATAACAGGCATGATGTATATAACTAGTTAGGTATAACAGGCATGATGTTTATAACTAGCTAGGTATAACAGGCATGATGTTTATAACTAGCTAGGTATAACAGGCATGATGTATATAACTAGCTAGGTATAACAGGCATGATGTATATAACTAGTTAGGTATAACAGGCATGATGTTTATAACTAGCTAGGTATAACAGGCATGATGTATATAACTAGTTATGTATAACAGGCATGATGTATATAACTAGCTAGGTATAACAGGCATGATGTTTATAACTAGTTAGGTATAACAGGCATGATGTTTATAACTAGTTAGGTATAACAGGCATGATGTTTATAACTAGTTAGGTATAACAGGCATGATGTTTATAACTAGTTAGGTATAACAGGCATGATGTATATAACTAGTTAGGTATAACAGGCATGATGTTTATAACTAGCTAGGTATAACAGACATGATGTATATAACTAGCTAGGTATAACAGGCATGATGTTTATAACTAGCTAGGTATAACAGGCATGATGTATATAACTAGTTAGGTATAACAGGCATGATGTTTATAACTAGTTAGGTATAACAGGCATGATGTTTATAACTAGTTAGGTATAACAGGCAGGATGTTTATAACTAGTTAGGTATAACAGGCATGATGTATATAACTAGTTAGGTATAACAAGCATGATGTATATAACTAGTTAGGTATAACAGGCATGATGTATATAACTAGCTAGGTATAACAGGCATGATGTATATAACTAGTTAGGTATAACAGGCATGATGTTTATAACTAGCTAGGTATAACAGGCATGATGTATATAACTAGTTAGGTATAACAAGCATGATGTATATAACTAGCTAGGTATAACAGGCATGATGTATATAACTAGTTAGGTATAACAGGCAGGATGTTTATAACTAGTTAGGTATAACAGGCATGATGTATATAACTAGTTAGGTATAACAGGCATGATGTATATAACTAGTTAGGTATAACAAGCATGATGTATATAACTAGTTAGGTATAACAGGCATGATGTTTATAACTAGTTAGGTATAACAGGCATGATGTTTATAACTAGCTAGGTATAACAGGCATGATGTATATAACTAGTTAGGTATAACAAGCAGGATGTTTATAACTAGTTAGGTATAACAGGCATGATGTATATAACTAGTTAGGTATAACAGGCATGATGTTTATAACTAGTTAGGTATAACAGGCATGATGTATATAACTAGTTAGGTATAACAGGCATGATGTATATAACTAGTTAGGTATAACAGGCATGATGTTTATAACTAGTTAGGTATAACAGGCATGATGTATATAACTAGTTAGGTATAACAGGCATGATGTATATAACTAGCTAGGTATAACAGGCATGATGTATATAACTAGTTAGGTATAACAGGCATGATGTATATAACTAGTTAGGTATAACAGGCATGATGTTTATAACTAGCTAGGTATAACAGGCATGATGTATATAACTAGTTAGGTATAACAGGCATGATGTTTATAACTAGTTAGGTATAACAGGCATGATGTATATAACTAGCTGGGTATTACAGGCATGATGTATATAACTAGCTAGGTATAACAGGCATGATGTATATAACTAGTTAGGTAGAACAGGCATGATGTTTATAACTAGTTAGGTATAACAGGCATGATGTATATAACTAGTTAGGTATAACAGGCATGATGTTTATAACTAGTTAGGTACAACAGGCATGATGTTTATAACTAGTTAGGTATAACAAGCAGGGTGTTTATAACTAGTTAGGTATAACAGGCATGATGTATATAACTAGTTAGGTATAACAAGCAGGATGTTTATAACTAGTTAGGTATAACAGGCATGATGTATATAAATAGTTAGGTATAACAGGCATGATGTTTATAACTAGTTAGGTATAACAGGCATGATGTATATAACTAGTTAGGTATAACAGGCATGATGTATATAACTAGTTAGGTATAACAGGCATGATGTTTATAACTAGCTAGGTATAACAGGCATGATGTATATAACTAGTTAGGTATAACAGGCATGATGTTTATAACTAGTTAGGTATAACAAGCATGATGTATATAACTAGCTAGGTATAACAGGCATGATGTATATAACTAGTTAGGTATAACAGGCATGATGTTTATAACTAGTTAGGTATAACAGGCATGATGTATATAACTAGTTAGGTATAACAGGCATGATGTATATAACTAGCTAGGTATAACAGGCATGATGTTTATAACTAGTTAGGTATAACAGGCATGATGTTTATAACTAGTTAGGTATAACAGGCATGATGTATATAACTAGTTAGGTATAACAAGCAGGATGTTTATAACTAGTTAGGTATAACAGGCATGATGTATATAACTAGTTAGGTATAACAGGCATGATGTTTATAACTAGTTAGGTATAACAGGCATGATGTTTATAACTAGTTAGGTATAACAGGCAGGATGTTTATAACTAGTTAGGTATAACAGGCATGATGTATATAACTAGTTAGGTATAACAGGCATGATGTTTATAACTAGTTAGGTATAACAGGCATGATGTTTATAACTAGTTAGGTATAACAGGCATGATGTTTATAACTAGCTAGGTATAACAGGCATGATGTTTATAACTAGTTAGGTATAACAGGCATGATGTTTATAACTAGTTAGGTATAACAGGCATGATGTTTATAACTAGCTAGGTATAACAGGCATGATGTTTATAACTAGTTAGGTATAACAGGCATGATGTATATAACTAGTTAGGTATAACAAGCAGGATGTTTATAACTAGTTAGGTATAACAGGCATGATGTATATAACTAGTTAGGTATAACAGGCATGATGTTTATAACTAGTTAGGTATAACAGGCATGATGTTTATAACTAGTTAGGTATAACAGGTATGATGTATATAACTAGCTAGGTATAACAGGCATGATGTATATAACTAGTTAGGTATAACAGGCATGATGTTTATAACTAGTTAGGTATAACAGGCATGATGTATATAACTAGTTAGGTATAACAGGCATGATGTTTATAACTAGTTAGGTATAACAGGCATGATGTATATAACTAGCTAGGTATAACAGGCATGATGTATATAACTAGCTAGGTATAACAGGCATGATGTTTATAACTAGCTAGGTATAACAGGCATGATGTATATAACTAGTTAGGCATAACAGGCATGATGTATATAACTAGTTAGGTATAACAGGCATGATGTATATAACTAGTTAGGTATAACAAGCATGATGTATATAACTAGCTAGGTATAACAGGCATGATGTATATAACTAGTTAGGTATAACAGGCATGATGTTTATAACTAGTTAGGTATAACAGGCATGATGTTTATAACTAGTTAGGTATAACAGGCATGATGTATATAACTAGTTAGGTATAACAGGCATGATGTTTATAACTAGTTAGGTATAACAGGCATGATGTTTATAACTAGTTAGGTATAACAGGCATGATGTTTATAACTAGCTAGGTATAACAGGCATGATGTTTATAACTAGTTAGGTATAACAGGCATGATGTTTATAACTAGTTAGGTATAACAGGCATGATGTTTATAACTAGCTAGGTATAACAGGCATGATGTTTATAACTAGTTAGGTATAACAGGCATGATGTATATAACTAGTTAGGTATAACAAGCAGGATGTTTATAACTAGTTAGGTATAACAGGCATGATGTATATAACTAGTTAGGTATAACAGGCATGATGTTTATAACTAGTTAGGTATAACAGGCATGATGTTTATAACTAGTTAGGTATAACAGGTATGATGTATATAACTAGCTAGGTATAACAGGCATGATGTATATAACTAGTTAGGTATAACAGGCATGATGTTTATAACTAGTTAGGTATAACAGGCATGATGTATATAACTAGTTAGGTATAACAGGCATGATGTTTATAACTAGTTAGGTATAACAAGCAGGATGTTTATAACTAGTTAGGTATAACAGGCATGATGTATATAACTAGTTAGGTATAACAGGCATGATGTTTATAACTAGTTAGGTATAACAGGCATGATGTTTATAACTAGTTAGGTATAACAGGTATGATGTATATAACTAGCTAGGTATAACAGGCATGATGTATATAACTAGTTAGGTATAACAGGCATGATGTTTATAACTAGTTAGGTATAACAGGCATGATGTATATAACTAGTTAGGTATAACAGGCATGATGTTTATAACTAGTTAGGTATAACAGGCATGATGTATATAACTAGCTAGGTATAACAGGCATGATGTATATAACTAGCTAGGTATAACAGGCATGATGTTTATAACTAGCTAGGTATAACAGGCATGATGTATATAACTAGTTAGGCATAACAGGCATGATGTATATAACTAGTTAGGTATAACAGGCATGATGTATATAACTAGTTAGGTATAACAAGCATGATGTATATAACTAGCTAGGTATAACAGGCATGATGTATATAACTAGTTAGGTATAACAGGCATGATGTTTATAACTAGTTAGGTATAACAGGCATGATGTATATAACTAGTTAGGTATAACAGGCATGATGTTTATAACTAGTTAGGTATAACAGGCATGATGTTTATAACTAGCTAGGTATAACAGGCATGATGTATATAACTAGTTAGGTATAACAGGCATGATGTATATAACTAGTTAGGTATAACAGGCATGATGTATATAACTAATTAGGTATAACAGGCATGATGTATATAACTAGTTAGGTATAACAGGCATGATGTATATAACTAGTTAGGTATAACAGGCATGATGTATATAACTAGTTAGGTATAACAGGCATGATGTTTATAACTAGTTAGGTATAACAAGCAGGGTGTTTATAACTAGCTAGGTATAACAGGCATGATGTATATAACTAGTTAGGTATAACAGGCATGATGTATATAACTAGTTAGGTATAACAGGCATGATGTTTATAACTAGTTAGGTATAACAGGCATGATGTATATAACTAGTTAGGTATAACAGGCATGATGTATATAACTAGTTAGGTATAACAGGCATGATGTATATAACTAGTTAGGTATAACAGGCATGATGTATATAACTAGTTAGGTATAACAGGCATGATGTATATAACTAGTTAGGTATAACAGGCATGATGTTTATAACTAGTTAGGTATAACAGGCATGATGTATATAACTAGTTAGGTATAACAGGCATGATGTATATAACTAGTTAGGTATAACAGGCATGATGTATATAACTAGTTAGGTATAACAGGCATGATGTATATAACTAGTTAGGTACAACAGGCATGATGTTTATAACTGGTTAGGTATAACAGGCATGATGTTTATAAGTAGCTAAGTATTGCAGACGGGTTAAGCACAAAGTGTATGAGCTGTCATTGTCATGGAGGTCTGGCCGGCCATCGCCCCTCCACTCCTCCCCACCACGCTGTGTTTGTCCCTTGTCCCTTTGTGTCCCTGTCAAAGGCCTGATCCTCCTATCATTATTTGCTCCTTTATCTCCCTCTCTGCCCGTTCTGATTAGGGTCAGTGGAGTCTGACCAGCAGTGTTCTGGGGGATGCTATCCATTACCGTGTCACTGTGGATAGGCCCAGCATGGGTGAGGTGTCAACACAAGCCTCCCCGACAAAATCACCAACCCGTCTCCAGCTAATTATCCCAGTCCAAGATAATTAAATAGGGGTCCTTTGTAAGGTACGGTCGTACTCTGCAGATGTTGTAGAGCATGAACCTGCAGGAGCAAGTCAATGCTTTGATGTTTGCAGACAACGACAGGGTGTTGTCCAGGGTCACACCAATGTTCTTTGCACTCTGGGAGGGGGACACCGTGGAGTTGTCAACTGTGATGGAGAGGTCTTGGAGCGGGAAAGCCTTCCCTGGGAGGAAGAGCAGCTCCTTCTTGTTGAGCTTGAGCTTGAGTTGGTGGGCCGACACCCAAGCTGAGATATCCCCCACCTGGGTGTCAGAAGAATTTATATTGAATTTATTATCACTTCAACCTGTATGTATGTTTTACTTTTCTTCCGAGTGGCAGCCTACGGGTGTCATGCCCTGACCATAGAGAGCCTTTTATTCTCTATGTTGGTTAGGTCGGGGTGTGACTAGGGTGGTTTATCTAGGTTGTTGTATGTCTATGTTGGCCTGGTATGGTTCCCAATCAGAGGCAGCTGTTTATCGTTGTCTCTGATTGGGGATCATATTTAGGCAGCCATTTCCCCACTGTGTTTTGTGGGATCTTGTTTGGAGTTAGTGCTTGTTGCACCTCTTATGTTACGGTTTGTTGTTTGCTTCTTTTTTTGTTTTGTAAGTTTCACGAATTAAAGATGTGGAACTCAGAGCACGCTGCGCCTTGGTCCGTTTATTCATTAGACGATCGTGACAGAAGATCCCACCATATCCAGGAGGTAAGGACATCCTGGACTTGGGAAGAGATAATGGCAGGAGACGAAAGCCTTCCATGGAAGCAGACGCAAGCGGTGAGGGAAGGACAGCGACGACACCGGGGTTTGCGGCCACGACGCAAGCCCAAAAGACAGCCCAACCTTTTTGAAGGGGGGGGTGGGACACGCGGTGGTCGGCGGAGCCGAGGAGTGAGCCAGAGCCAGTCTGGGAGAAGAGGGAGAAACTGTAGGACAGCGAACGGAGTGAGTCAGAGACTGTCGAGGAGTTATTGGATAAATTGGAGGAGAGTGAACGGAGGGGTGAGTTAGAGACCTTCGAGGAGTTGATGGATAAATTGGAGGAGAGTGAAGCGAGAGAGCTGTTGGTTTGGCGTAGTATGCACGGCATTCGCCCTGAGGAGCGTGTTAGCCGTCCGATGCCACCTGTGCCAGCTCCCCATACTCGTCCTGAGGAGCGTGTCATTTGTCCGGTACCATGTGTGCTGGCTCTACGCACCAGGTCTCCAGTGCGCCTCTATAGCCCAGTGCGTTCTGTGCCAGCTCCTCGCACTCGCCGTGCGGAGTGTGTCATCGTTCCGGCACCATCTATGCCAGCTCTACGCACCAGGTCTCCAGTGCGCCTCCACAACCCAGTACGTCCTGTGCCTGCTCGTCACACTCTCCCTCAAGTGCGCCTTCCCAGTCAGGTACGTCCTGTGCCTGCTCCCCGCACTCGCCCTGAAGTGCGTGTCATCAGTCCGGTGCCACCTGCGCCGGCCCCACGCATCAGGCCTCCAGTGCGCCTCCCCAGTCCAGAGCTTCAGGTGACGGTCCCCAGTCCAGAGCTTCAGGCGACGGTCCCCAGTCCAGAGCTTCAGGCGACGGTCCCCAGTCCAGAGCTTCCGGCGGCGGTCCCCAGTCCAGAGCTTCCGGCGACGGTTCACAGTCCAGAGCCTCCGGCGACAGTCCCCAGTCCAGAGCCTCCGGCGACGGTCCCCAGTGCAGAGCTTCCGGCGACGGTCCACAGTCCGGAAGCCTCCTACGACGGTCCACAGTCCGGAACCTCCTACGACGGTCCACAGTCCGGAACCTCCTACGACGGTCCACAGTCCGGAACCTCCTACGACGGTCCACAGGCCGGAGCCCTCCGTTGCGCCGGTGCCCAGTCCAGCTCCAAGGCCAGAGTCTTCTTCTGCGCCGATGCCCAGTCCAGGCACGGTGGCCAACTCAGCTCCATGGCAGGAGCCTTCCTCTGCGTCGGTGCCCAGCCCAGGCACGGCGGCCAGTCCCGCTCCATGGCAGGAGCCTTCCTCTGCGCTGGTGCCCAGTGCAGGCACAGCGTCCAGGCACGGCGTCCAGTCCCGCTCCAAGGCCGGAGCCTTCCTCTGCGTCGGTGCCCAGTCCAGGCATGGCGGCCAACTCAGCTCCATGGCCGGAGCCTTCCTCTGCGCCGAGGCCCAGTCCGGGCACGGCGTTCTACCCGGCTCCATGGCCGGACCCGTGGTCTGGGCGGGGGCAAAGACCCGCACCAGAGCCGCCACCGATGCTGGCGGATCCGCGAGCGGAGTGGGTACTTCGCCCCGCACCGGAGCCGCCCCTGACGTTAGATGCCCACCCGGACCCTCCCCTATAGAGTCAGGTTTTGCGGCCGGAGTACGCACCTTTGGGGGGGGGGGGGGGGGGGTAGTGTCACGCCCTGACCATAGAGAGCCTTTTATTCTCTATGTTGGTTAGGTCGGGGTGTGACTAGGGTGGGTTATCTAGGTTGTATGTCTATGTTGGCCTGGTATGGTTCCCAATCAGAGGCAGCTGTTTATCGTTGTCTCTGATTGGGGATCATATTTAGGCAGCCATTTCCCCACTGTGTTTTGTGGGATCTTGTTTGGAGTTAGTGCTTGTTGCACCTCTTATGTTACGGTTCGTTGTTTGTTTCTTTTTTTGTTTTGTTTCACGAAATAAAAATGTGGAACTCAGAGCACGCTGCGCCTTGGTCCGTTTATTCATTAGACGATCGTGACAACGGGTACATGTTTTATAACTGTATCATTTGTAACACCCCCCCCCCCCCCCAACGAAAAATAACAACAACAAAACATTATTGGTCAACAAAACAAAGTCCACCCCCCCAAAAAATGAAGAAGGGTGAAGGAGAGATGTGGCTGAGTGTCATCTGCATAGCAATGATAGGACAGACCATGTGAGGATATGAGAGAGAGAGTAACTATGGGATCAAACTGAATTTCCGTGCTCTAAATATGTTAAGGTAGTTCCACTGGCCACACCACGTCATTTCAACGTGGAGAATTGGGTAATAATTGGTAGATATGTTGATCAATGAGATTCCAACCTATTTTCCCCCACTCAAAAAGACAGCCAAAAGGTTGTTCAATTTCCAATGTGTTACCACAATGCTTTCAAACATCTAAAAGCACAACCAAATCCCAATGGAAAATCTATTTCTAATTTTAGGTTTAGTTGTCAACTAAATGTGGTAACATGGTTCAACCATTTAAAAGCATACCCAAGTTCAAATGGAATACAATGTCAGATATTTTGTGTTTAACAATGTAATATGTTATCACTGTGCTTGATGTAATAACACAACCAAGTAACCTGGATTACAGTTAGTTAAGATTACATTAAAGTACATGGTGCGAGTGATCAATGACGTTTGTCATTCTGTGCAGATTAAATACAGAAATTGTGAATATTTCCACAGACCTGCGAACTTGAACACACACACTTTCTATGATTACATAAGAAGACATTGTTAAAGTAACCTCAATGTGGCCATGGATGTGTTACTCATTTTAAAGTTGAATAAATACTTTGACATTCATTTGTAAGATATCTTTAACATTAGGCTATTTACTTTCTTACAACAGTAATATTGAATTGTGTTTGTTTGACAACTGAACCAAATATCAACATATCAACAACAGGATATTGAATATTACGTTGAAGATCTGACGTTGTTTCAAAAGTACAAATTCAACATATTTTACACAAAGTTTGTCTATGTTGAAAATTGGTTACTATTATGATATAATCCTGTGGTTGGAATTGTTCCCTCAAAACAACAATTTACGTTGATTACTTTTCCAATGTATTTTCCACGTAGATTCCATATCACAATACGTTGACAAATGACGTTGAAGCAACGTTTATTTAACCCGTTTGTGCCCAGTGGGATGTGTCTCTGTTATAGTGGGACCTGAACTACATCAGTATTACAGTATAAGACAGTAAAACATTGCGTTGTGATAATTGAGCCCAAACTTAGTCTGTGGGGAAACTAAAGCCCAGTAAGGGAAACTCAGTGTCCCTGGACCATGGAGCTGTATCAGTGTCCCTGGACCATGGAGCTGTAGGGACATTTACATCATGAAGCACACGTTTAATGATAGGAGTTAAACAAGAATGATCCTTGATGGAAAATGGAGAGAGAAATGGCGTGAGAGGGAGAGAAAGAAATGGAGAGAGAGGAGGAAATAAGTAAGAGTGAGAGACAGCATGAGAGAGAGAGAGAGAGAGAGAGAGAGAGAGATAGAGAGAGAGAGAGAGAGAGAGAGAGAGAGAGAGACAGAGAGAGAGACAGAGACAGAGACATAGACAGAGAGAGAGAGAGAGAGAGAGAGAGAGAGAGAGAGAGAGAGAGAGAGAGAGAGAGAGAGAGAGAGATGCATATCAAGAGACCAAGTCAGTAAGGTTCAAAGTGAGAGTCCTGAAAAGTGAATGACCAAGAAAACCGATAGAATGAATGAGAGAGGACAAGGGTGGAGAGATTTTGCAGTCATACATATTCCCACTTCGGTGTGCTTCTGTGCTGACCTGTTGCTGTGTGTGTGAATGCAGTGTGACCGAGCTCTGGCTGTTGCTGCGGCAGCACTGACACCAGGCCTTTCTCTCTGCCTCGCTGCACTACCCATTGTCCCACCGGCTTTGGGAGAAAGAAAAAAATGCTAGCCAGAGGAAACCAATAGAGAATCGCTTGTGTTGTCGATTCTGGAAAAGAAACATCCTGGTCCTCGTCTGTGGGCATCATTTGTCACCAAGTTTGACCTCCCTTTAACTCCATACTGTGTTAAGCTCTTAACCTCTGGCTCTGGCCATGAAAGAGTTAAGTAATATTTAATGTGGGGTGGCATTGTATCTAACTCAGTTAGAAAATGGTAATTGGTAATAAATGGTAATTCAATCGATTGTGAAGAGAAGTTAACCAAGAGCAAAATATAGGGATTAAAAGATGTATTTAAAGTGAATATGTAACCCTTAGATATCTATAACTTCAAAGGTCAAAATGATAGACTACAATAATTACAGAAATAGCAATAGGGATCTACATGGACTATGCAGTGTACCTGATTCAAAATCCACATTTAAATCATTGTTTAAACTTCACACAGCATGTTGACCCAATGTCTTTTAAACACCACAACAATAAGAAGTACCTTGCATCATGTCAAGTATACTGTACATTCACTATGTCTACGCAACGTATTGGAGGAGCAACATGGCTGCTCAATAACATGTTCCACAGTGTTTCATATGAAAATTAAAGGTTTTCCTATTTAAAATGCAAATCTCCTCGAAAGCTTCTGAATATCACGTAGCGATTCAGTTTGTTCTTCATTTCACGTGTCTCACAGTAGGTTACAATACAAGGTTTGAACAGTAAACCTCTTCTCTCATCCCTATGCATTTATTGTACATTATTTCTGGCATGATGATCTGTACCTGAATGGAAGAGTAGGGCCTGAGCGCTCTCAGAGGACTGTGGAGAGTGGACCTGTGCCATTGTACTCTGGTAATGACCTGCTTTTCTCTGGCCGCCATGGGCTTATTTGTTTAGCCCCTCGTTCTCAAGGCTGCTGCCACAGCGGTGTGAGGATAATGGAGGAGTGGTTTTGTTCCGTTCCTGAGTTGGGGGAATATAATCTAGTGTAAACAGTAGCATGTCTCCCAGGTTGAGAGAGGATGAATGGAGCGGTGTGGTTGATATTGACAGTGGAGAGAGGAGCGGTGTGTGTGGCTAGAAAGAGAGAGAAAGGCGGGGGAGGAGAGGATGAAAGTGGAGAGAGAGAGATGCAAATATAGAGAGGGAGAAGGAGAGAGAGAGAGAGGAAAAGCAGGGATGAAAAGTGAACAAGGGGCAGGTTGTAGGTTACACCCCAAATTAAACCAGGCCAACCCTATCATTTGGAGTGGCTCTTCCCTTGTGTGTGTCCGTGTGCGCTCAATGAAACATGATACGCATCCTCAGAGCAATGAAATAACATATTGTCCCAGTCAGCTATTACACAATGCATTATGTCACCAAAACAAATCATTTATCTTCCTCTTAGCCAAAATAGAAAACACTTTACAGATGAATTTATACTTATGTCACCCCATAGTGCGTAATAAGGTATGCTATAAGCATTCAAAACAGCCCATGACTTCTAATTACACCATACTAAATGGAAGTATTTCTCCTCATTATGCAGTACCCCCAAGTGGTTGAGAGAAAATATTTCCCACCCAAAAAGAAAATTGCATGCTGCTTTTCTCAAAATGAAAATGACAGAAGAATAGTTTGTCGATTCATGGCGGAATTTTTTTTATTGGGATTTGGAAAAAAAAATATGACAATGATTTTTCCCCACCTCCCTCCTGCTTGCTGCTCTGTGTCTGGCGTGCAGCAATGCACCCTGGGAGACCAAAAAACAACAAAAGAAACAGCCCCAGAGCCCCAGTGATAATGGTTCAACTGGGAGAATAAAGCTCCTCTCTGTTTCCCACATGCCATCCAGCTCACAGCGTCCGCTCTGTTGACACTGGCAGCACAATGAGCACTATAGTCCCCTCCAATACATCTTTTATAGGAGCATTCTGGCCCCTGAATGTACAACCGGGGCTGCCCTGTCTGTATAAGCCATGTGAATATTGGCCAAGACTGCCTCTGCTTTGTTCAGCATTATTCCCCATTATTCCCCACAATAGATATCAACACTTTGGAAGTCATTTTAAAAAGGGGGCGAATCAAAATAGTGGCACTTTAAGGCTTTTTGTTTCTCTTCTACACACACGCCCTTGCACTGCATTCTCTCCCCCCACCCACCCATGGATCATTCAGCTCCAGACACCTCTATTATTCAGACAAATTAAATAAACCACTCTACCAGGCTAAGAGGATCCACCGGTGGCCAGGGGCAGGCTAGTGTGGAGGAGCAGAGAGCCAGGGGCAGGCTAGTGTGGAGGAGCAGAGCAGAGAGCCAGGGTCAGGCTAGTGTGGAGGAGCAGAGAGCCAGGGGCAGGCTAGTCTGGAGGAGCAGAGAGCCAGGGGCAGGCTAGTCTGGAGGAGCAGAGAGCCAGGGGCAGGCTAGTGTGGAGGAGCAGAGAGCCAGGCAGGATAGGGAGGCAGGGAAGGAGATTCGGGCAGGCAGGGAGAGGAGGCAAACAGGCATGGAAGGCTGGGGAGGAGAGCCAGCGAGGCAGGCAGGCAGGCATGGAAGGCTGGGGAGGAGAGTCAGCGAGGAAGGCAGGCATGGAAGGTTGGGGAGGAGAGCCAGCGAGGCAGGCAGGCATGGAAGGCTGGGGAGGAGAGTCAGCGAGGAAGGCAGGCATGGAAGGCTGGGGACAAGAGCCAGCGAGGCAGGCAGGCAGGTGGAGACGGGAGAGCAGGTATGCAGGGACGAGAACCAGGTGAGCAGGGTTGGGCAGGCAGGCAAGCAAGCATGCAAAGCAGGCACTCTGATGAGAGGGAGGCAGGTAAGGACGCAGGTAGGCAGATGGGAGAAATAAGGAAAGGCAGGCTGGCTCCCATTCCATAGACCGCTGGCCAGCTGTCTCCAGGGTTACTGGGAAGAAGTGATAGACGACCAGAAAGTACCTGGAAGTACCTGGATGAAGACAAGGAGCGGATGTCACACTCCTCCTCTTCTCCCTCCTCTTCATCCCTCATTTCCTGGGCACCATGGAAAGGACCCCCCCTCTGCCTAAAGAGCAGCAGGTATATGTTTTTTCTTTCCTCTTGGAGGGGGGGGGGGGGGGGGGGGGGGGGTAATTTACAGTCTTGGGGGTGAGGAGAGGGGGAGGGGTCATTTGGAGTGTGTCGGACGAGCAGGGAGAGTGTGACAAGGTCTTGACATGTCTTGACAGGTTTGGTTAAGAGAAACTGTGTCTTCAAAGTTAATCAAGTTATCTCTGACATTGGTGCTGCTGTAGACCTTCTGGATTAGGAAAAGTGCATGCTTTCAACAAGGAAGAATGACTCCTTTCTATCGGTCTATATGTCTGTGATTGTTAACGATATTTGATTAATATCTCTGTAATATTTCTATGGGTAAATCACAAACCCATAACGTACTACATTCTTATAGCCGCTCTGTGTTAGTGCAGTCTTCATGTTCGCAGTATTTATTGTCATTTGATTTGTAATGATTCAAAGAAAGAGAACTGTTTCCATTCTGAGTGATTTCTTGCATGAAGTGGCTGCTAGGAGCCAACTAGGATTTGATTGAAAATAAAACAAATTATAAAAAATGTATACAATGATTTAATCAATCTTGTATTTAATGAAAATAGGTATTGGTTAACTGAAACGAACTATATTATTATAAGCATATCTAAGAGTCTCTTGTTCTTCCGTTTTGCTTCAATAATAAATACTCTACTGACTGTTACTTCAGTCTATTCTTTTCAAAAGATGCATTTTGATCATGTAGATAAAAAAAGAACCTAAAGATGAATCAGTGCATATCTTGATTTCCAAATGAGTTTAAAGGTCACATTATGAGAATGGCAACCAGAGGGCATGCTTTCATCCTCCCCGGCTTCTGACGGCGTCTTAGAGGCATTGAGGGCCGCTCATGAAAAAAGAAAGGAGTGCAGAGAGAAAGAAAGGGGTTGTGAGGATGGGAAGGAAAGGGCAGGTGTAAAAGAAGGGGCTTTGAAACCAGCAGGTCTTGGCTGGAAGGATGACCTCATTTAGAATGCTGGAAGGATGACCTCATTTAGAATGAGAGGAGTCTGGAGTGGCGATAGCAAGAGAGCCACCCAGCTGGGCCTGCTCAGCGAGCTCCGCTCTGAGGCCCACCACAGGGAACACCATGAAAATACACACACACACGCAAGCACACATACCCCAGTCCCCTGCAGCCTCACTCCCCAGCCTCCCAGGCCCTTTATTTACCCAAAGGAAAGGGCCCACAGCGGCCGCCACACAGACGGGGGGCTGGGACTTCAAATCCACTCCAACACGATGGAGTGAAGGGGAGAGGAGGAATGGAGGAGGGCAAAAAGAAAGAAATAAAGAAAGATGAGTTTGGGTCCCTAATTTGGCCCAGGGGATATTGGGAGAGAGGGTGAGACACCCAGGTCCAATATTTAGGCTGGGGGACCAGGTTAGACACAGAGCTCCAGCAGCCCCCCAGGCCCCAGCCCCCCAGGCACCAGGGGAAGCGGAGTAGGCTGAGTGGGCTGGCGGAGGAGGAAGCGGAGGTCAGGGGGAAACGCAGCTTTTTATTTGTGTTGTTACCGTGTCAGATCCAATTTGCAGCGCTGTCAAGAGGGGGTTAAATGAGATTACCAGCTTTGGACACTGTCACCAGACTCTGCTGTCACTGCTGTTGCTAGCTGCTGGGCATGCTAAATGACTATTTAATAGTCAGCTGTTTTAGCCCTTTTGGGATAGCCAGGCTGGCAGAAGGGCTGGGAAAAGCACTATTCAGCAACAGTTTGGAACTGAATTCTGCTACTTTTCACTTTTTTGTAACCTGTTTTATGTCTCAAATGAATAAGGATAGTTCAAATAGACAATCATTGGCCTTGGTTGAATAAACAGACATTTTCTCAATCACACGTTAAATGTGTGGTTTTAAATGGCAGCACTGTTGATAGCCCTAATGCATTTACCCTTGTGGGTAGTATGTTCACTTTCTCCCAGTGTCCATTAAGATTCCAAATCTCATACCAATTCTGCTGTATTCTTGGACTCTGTAGTTACCGTAGGTTTGAGGTATATAGGTGGGATTGTGATAGCATGGTTTGGGGAGGAAGTGGCTGTGGTTGGGGAGACATGGGTAGAGGGGGAAAGGGGGCAGTGGGATTGACATAGATCCTGTCGGTGGTGTATCATCGCACATAATCCTTTCATGCTCCATTAATCCCTCTTCGCCAGGGTCGCCTTCACCACGGCCCTCCTCCTAATAACCATAATCTCATTACACAACAAATCAAAACTTTCCTATTTATCTGCAGATTTCAAATGAAACTAATAAGGCTTTACCCACACAGTCCCCTGTCCCCCTGTAACCACCACCACCCCGCCGCCCTCCCAAAACCCTAATCATATTTCTGCCTATCTAAAAGCAATCAGTGATTGTGTTAGCTACGGAGTACGGAGCGCTACTGACAATACCAGGGGAAAGGAAAGAGCCCAGCTGGACTAATTAAATTAAATGCTAGGCTGCCAGAGCTTCGTCGCTCCTATCGCTAGCTCTCCCTCTCAGTCTCTCTCTCTCGCTCTAGCTTGTAGCTCGTACCGTGCGGGCCTGGTGAGAAGGGGTGCAGAATTAATAAGCATTACGGTGCGATGCGGGAGATGATATCATAATGGAAGCAGAGCTTTGATGTGAAGAGTCCCTCATTGAAATTCAATGTACCATAATGCACCATAGTGACAGATGCCGTGGAGATGTGTGGTAGCCGCTGGGCCAACCAGAGAGAGGCCTTTTGGAGTATCTGTCTCTGGTTGGGGGTTTTGGTTTTAATGTGTGCGTGAATGGGCACAGGTGTGGTAGCACAGGCAGTGTTGAGTTGTTGGTTTGGGTTTGTGTGTCTGAACAGAGGTCTGGTTGGCAAGACAGGTAGTGTTGACTGGCGATGAGAGCGATTCACACTCAACTTTGAGATGTCTGTGGTGTTTCTTAAGATAAGTCTGGCGACGATTTTCAACTGAGAATGGCACAGCAGTCAGGGAGTAAACACCACTTTCCTACAGCAGTTACAGTTGCGTTTCTCACGACAGACATATGCATACTGTCTTTTCCAAGACATATACCCATATATAATGACATAAATATATTTTCTCCGAAACTGGGCCTTCTGGCAATTTATCCTGAAACGACTCTGAGAAATCCGACCGTACATTTTTTCAATTTTTCCTCTCACACTCCCGCTGAGAGCGAACCGAACCGCCGAGCAGTGGTCGGACTAATAGATGCCGCAAAAGTGCATTAGCTAATAAGCATGTAAGCAGCAAAGTGGTTAACAGGGATACTTTCTCTCTCTCCCCTCCAGACTGGCACATAGCAACCATTATGCCTTCTCTCTCTGAGTGCAAAGAGCTTTTAATATAGCCTCTGACCCAGGGTGACG
This sequence comes from Salvelinus namaycush, assembly GCF_016432855.1. NCBI lineage: Eukaryota > Metazoa > Chordata > Actinopteri > Salmoniformes > Salmonidae > Salvelinus > Salvelinus namaycush. The sequence goes on along the minus strand of NC_052346.1, from coordinate 17,342,933 downwards.
AGACGTCGACAGAAAGACTCTCGGTCCTAGTTTGGGGCTTCGTTCTCTGCCCATTATGGTCGCGGCCTATTACTTGAGTAATGAGTGACATGAGGTCTAATTATAAATGTGCTTGGAGATGCTGGGTTATTAAATGTAAAGAGCTAGCTGGCAGTGCCATTAACAGGGCTCCGCTAAGTGATGTCTGTGAACTGCTAAAAATCCCTCACATTCATTACATATCAATCAAAGAAGGTGTAGTGATTAATTGATGAACGACTGAGACAATACTTAACAGCCCCTCAAAAAGCACTTCTGTAACAACATTAGAAAGGGGAAAATGAATATTCTGTAGGGGAGTATGGGGTAAGATGAGCCATGTTTTACATTCAGCATCACTCCATCAAGGGAAATAGAGTATTCTTTCAAACAAATATATCTACATATATTGCAGGATGTTGTGTCCCTGGAAATAATCAGAATTCATGTAAAAATGACTGTTTTGAAAAGCATGTCAAAGGAAGTGGTCTCTTGGCAAAACTTAATCCGCGTATAGGGTAATTTGAGCCGCCTTGGGGTAAGTGGGTGATGATGTCCTGTGACAGTGGGTGATGGTGCTGGTAGGTCAAAGTTTAATTCATGGAATGGGAATGAGGTATATTGTATATCTTAAATGTATGCCTACATTCACATATAGATCTCTCTGCTAAATATCACTTACCCTTCCATTTTCTGACCAGTTGTCTGGGACAGGTATGTTGTTTCCATCTGCCTATTCACAGGCAAGTTCTCCACATCTGTGGCTACTAAGCCCATGAAACTGGTCTGCAAAATGATTGCTATGTTTAGGCAAGCTCAGACTCCATGTCATCAGATAAGGCCTTGTGTGCCTCTGCTACTCTAGCGTAGCCTCTCTTTCACACAGGTAGATATTCATTGTCTTTTTTTGTCTATGCACCTCTTCACTGTCATTCAGTCTATTCTTTCCTCCCTTGCTGCTGCTCAAATGGACTTCTTCTTCCCCCTCTCAATTCCTTGGCTGTTCTCTCAAGAACCTGAAGGGGGCTAGACCCTTGCTTGTTTTACTTTTGTATACACATATGCATGACACATTGCAAAAATACTATGCATATTATGCATAAAGCTGACAAAATATAATCCTGATTTGTGGTGGTATGGTGGCCATTGTCTCAAACAATTTGACTATATTAGCCCACACAGCTACAAGGATGCACTTTCATGCTAGGTTTAGAACCGCATATTATAGCTTATAGAGAACCCAACTGATGTATAAAACAATCTTAAAACTATCTACTTTGGTTTAGATACAAGCGTCATGAAACCTATAACACAATAAATTCATTTGACTTTGTCAAAATTAGTTGTTGGACCTAACTTGCTTATGACTTTTTCCATGTAGGCACTTCCTTCATAGACCCCATTAAATGATGACCTCTTCCTAAACATTTGGTCACATGATTCATTTTGTGTATGGTTTCCGGGAAACAAGGGGTGCCTTAACTAACCCTTTGGCTCAATTTACCCCACTCTCCCTAGTATATCTGTACTAAATCTATCTGTGCATTCTGAAGGTATGGTGTCAGATTATTACAGAAAGAACACCTGAAGCTCCTTTTGAAGGCTGGATCTTTCTGAACTCTCAGGGTACGTCTATGGTATTAATGGACAACTGTCAAATAACAGCTCATAAATAAATATACATTTTAAAATGACTAGTGGCCATACTATAGTACCCTTAAACTCAACTCTGGACCTCGAAGCCAGTTCCCCTGCATTTTTTAATTGTCCCACCCTAATTAGGGATTTAGACCTGGGACACCAGGTGTGTGCAATTAATTACCAGGTAGAACAGAAAAGCAGCAGGCTCTGGACCTCGTAGGGTAAGAGTTGAGTACCCCTGCTATAGTACAATATCTATTTCAGAATTCAGTTATATTATATGAAACTCTTAGGTGAAAATTGTACGATGTACTGGTTGCAAAACAGGTTGAGTTGGAAATACAGTATATATCGGTATATTCCGTGTATATACTGTATTAATATACTGGTGTACTCATACAGTATATAAACAAGACCTTCAGTTACATAGATGACATGGTCTATCTATCTATCTAAACAATTCAAAAGCCATAGAATGAGATGGACCTTATTGGATATGGAGTTCAATAAACAAGGACAGAAAGCTCAATATGAAGAACGAAGCACTGGGATTCTCTTTTTATCATTAACAATGTTTTCAGATACATTACGTTTACTTTAACGGTACATGGAGAGTTGACCTTGAGTCAGGAAGAGAAGATCTTCTGTCCTGTTTTTAGTGGACAGTACTAGGTTCGAGGGGCCACTGTTGCAGTGGTTAAACCCAGTTTTTGTGATGTGCTTTGTTAAAAAAAAATCTCAGATTTTTACAGCTAACTTTTTCATAAATGGAACAGATCACTTTGAGTTCAATTCACACTCAGAATTTGCCACACGTCACATTCAGTTGCTACAACACTATGTAATGACTTTTTAAGGTCCTTGTCCAAGAACAAGTGTGGAACCAGTCAAGTGTTGATCTGTTCAGATTACTATGTGCTGCAAAGTGTATGGATTCTTCGTTACCAAAGTACTACAGACAGACAGACAGACAGACAGACAGACAGACAGACAGACAGACAGACAGACAGACAGACAGACAGACAGACAGACAGACAGACAGACAGACAGACAGACAGACAGACAGACAGACAGACAGACAGACAGACAGACAGACACAGACAGACAGAGAATCCATCAAGGCTGTATCTCAGTAGTAGTGTCGAGGCCTCATCTCCTCTTCCATTGTTCTCTATCTGCACTGATCTGAAACCACAGAATGGTTCAAAAGTAACATGCTATAAGTTTAGCTTGGGGAATTGCTTTCACTAATTCAATTGTGAACCTGATGCATATGAGCTTTGGCAGTATTTCAAACAAATTCCACAATATTTGTACATACAGTGCTTTCGTAAAAAGCTTTCAGACCACTTGACTTTTTCCACATTTGGTTATGTTAAAGCCTTATTCTAAAATTGATTAAGTTATATTTTTTCCTCATCAATCTACATACAATGCCCCATAACGACAAAGCAAAACAAGTTTTTAGAAATTTTGCAAATGTATAAAAAAAAAAAAAAACTGAAATACCTTATTTACAGAAGTATTCAGACCCTTTGCTATGAGACTCGAAATTGAGCTCAGGGGTATCCTGTTTCCATTAAGCATCCTTTGAGATGTTTCTACAACTTGATTGGAGTCCACATGTGGTAAATTCAATTGGTTGGACATGATTTGGAAAGGCACACACCTGTCTATATAAGGTCCCACAGTTGACAGTGCATGTCAGAGCAAAAACCAAGCCATGAGGTCGAAGGAATTGACCGTAGAGTTCTGAGACATGATTGTGTCGAGGCACAGATCTGAGGAAGGGTACCAAAGCATTTCTGCAGCATTGAAGGTCCCCAAGAACACAGTGGCCCAATCATTCTTAAATGGAAGAAATTTGGAACCACCAAGACTCTTCCTAGAGCCAAACTGAGCAATCGGGGGGAAAGGGCCTTGGTCAGGGAGGTGACCAAGAACCCTATTTGTCACTTTTACAGAGCTCGAGAGTTCCTCTGTGGATATGGGAGAACCTTCCAGAAGGACAACCATCTTTGCAGCACTCCACCGATCAGGCCTTTATGGTACAGTGGTCAGACGGAAGCCACTCCTCAGTAAAAGGCACATGACAGCCCGCTTGGAGTTTGCCAAAAGGCACCTAAAGGACTCAGACCATAAGAAACAAGATTCTCTGGTCTGATGAAACCAAGATTGAACTCTTTGGCCTGAATGCCAAGCACTACGTCCAGAGGAAAACTGGCACCATCCTTACGGTGAAGCATGGTGGTGGAAGCATCATGCTGTGGGGATGTTTTTTCAGCGGCAGGGACTGGGAGACTAATCAGGATCAAGGGAAAGAAGAGCGGAGCAAAGTACAGAGAGATCGTTGATGAAAACCTGCTTAGACTGGGCTGAAGGTTCATCTTCCAACAGAACTACGACCCTAAGCACACAGCCAAGACAACACAGGAGTGGCTTCGGGACAAGTCTCTGAATGACCTTGAGTGGCCCAGCCAGAGCCTGGACTTGAAGCCAATCAAACATCTTTGGAGAGAATTGAAAATAGCTGTGCAGCAACACTCCCCATCCAACCTGACAGAGCTTGAGAGGATCTGCAGAGAAGAATGGGAGAAACTCCCCAAATACAGTTGTGCCAAGCTTGTATCGTCATACCCAAGAAAAATTGAGGCTCTAATCACTGCCAAAGGTGCTTCAACAAAGTACTGAGTAAAGGGTCTGAATAGAGAATTGAAAATAGCTGTGCAGCAACACTCCCCATCCAACCTGACAGAGCTTGAGAGGATCTGCAGAGAAGAATGGGAGAAACTCCCCAAATACAGTTGTGCCAAGCTTGTATCGTCATACCCAAGAAAAATCGAGGCTCTAATCACTGCCAAAGGTGCTTCAACAAAGTACTGAGTAAAGGGTCTGAATAGTTATGTAAATACAACATTTCCTTTTTTAATTTGTTATAAATTTGCAAAAATGATGGGTCATTGTGTGTAGATTGATGAGGGGAAAAAACTATTTAATACATTTTAGAATAAGGCCGTAACGTAACAAAATGTGGAAAAAGTTAAGAGGTCTGAATACTTTCCGAATGCACTGTATATATGTAGTGTAGCTCTATACAGTAACCGAGTACAATAAGAAGGAAACTTCATATTAAGTGTTGCCAAGAATTCAATTAAACCTATAAAACACATGTTAAGATTAGAGAGCCGTGTCCATGACAACAACATGTCTTCTGGCTACGGGCCTACATGTTCTCACTCTCAGCCCTGTCAATGCTCTTAAATCCAGCAGGAGCTGACATCTGCTGCGACAGCAAGCTTACACAAACTGCTCTGCGAAAACGGCCTTTGATGCCATTAGCCCCTGCCGGGCGCTAACATGTTGTTTCTAGGAGCTTCAGCTGATGCTACAACACAGGGGAGAGAAAGGCTGTGTAGGGCGCTGGGGCTGTGGGCTTAGAGATTCCACAGCTAACAGGGGGGTGAAGCCAGAGAGGCAGAAGAGAGCTGTGAACATCCCCCGTGTGCTTATCTATCCAGGGTGCTTTGATCCTCCAATGAGAGCCGGGGGTGGGGTGGGGGGGCTGCTGCTCCATGTTAGGGCTCAATAGGCATCACTCTCAGAACATAGAAATACACTTAATAGAATGGACCTTCACATTTTTTTTTTATTGTCCTGTTGTAGACTTGGAAACATTTGAGGAATCCAAGTCTACAACAAGTCTCAGAATCGAGTGGATTTCTAGGTGTTCTTCACTTGCAGTAACTTCACCATGTTGGGTTAACAGTGAAACATGATGTTTCTAGAGCTGTGTATTTTCCATTTGTTCCGTACTACATATGTTGACACATATTGATAAAACCACGGAGAGGAACCTTTAGCAATAGGTTCAACTGTGGCTTTTTTTCTTTGACCCTAATAGCAGGGGCTGCTCCCCTGTTTGATTTACGGTGCCCTTGAACACCATTTGTTCAATGGCTTTTAGAGGGGTCTCGTGAGAGTTGATGTGTCTGAATATGGTTGGGGACGGAACAGGCCACTCCTGCTTTTATGCGTTTGTCTCCCTCTTTTCTAGATGCCTCCAGGCCTGACCCCAAATGCCCTGCCTCTTAGCGACAAAGCAGTAGATAGGCGCTTCATGGGGGACCATTACACTGAGTACTCTGAACAGCGACAACGCAGGCCTTGATCGAGACGGGAAAGTGGAGCGACAGACATAAAAGCAGAACTGTGTGCTTTACCCTACATGGACCAGCTCTCTGATGAAAATGTATTTTCTCTCAGGGAGTCTAACCTGGCTAAATTAAGATTACATGTAAATATGAGTATTATGATCAATGCTCTTCAGCACGACATTGACGGTACTCAAAGATGTACTCAAACTAAAGACTCATACTGGTACCTGTAAATAGGCCCGGAGGCATGAGTAAAGGCTTCGAAACCAGAGAATTTAAATGTCACCAACTCCGTTGGAGCAGTCCATCCTATAAGTTGTCTAAAAGGAATTGGCCATATTATAAAGTGATAATTCACTCTAATTTCGAATCGTGTCAAGCACAACCTCTCGTTGTGCGTAGTCTGACGTGAAACTATCCCTTCAACATGAGGCATGATGGGTGAAAGGTACTTCAGTGAGTGGACTGTGAACTCACTGAAGTACCTTGGAGGCTTGAGATAAACGTCTATTGGTTATATTTCTATATCTCTGTCTCCTGTGTGAAATGGACAAATGCCATGGGCCTGTGTGGACCAAACAAGGCTAAATTAGGTGAATGAAATAAGACTCTATAAATGTCTATGGATAATGGGATACACATTCCGTTTGCTTCGGTTCAGAATGTGATAGAGACATGTGAGACTTTTAGCCCCCAAGGCAATAGCATATGACTGTCATTTTCACAAAGGGAAATGTTTAAAAACAGATTGCAGACATGTTAAACCTAACTGCCATCACCTGCAAGGGGTTGTAAATGTCAACAACAAGAAATAAACACTTATCAACAAAGAGGAAACCCTATAGAGGAGAAGCTGGAATTGTTGATTCATAAACCCAGTGAAGACGGTACCAAGAAAACAGTTATTGGAGCTCAAGAATGTTAAGACTAGAGGCTCCAAGACATTTGTCTCTTAATATTCTCAGAGCATGTAACAATTACATTAATATAGGGTTACTGAAATATCCGTTTATATTTTTGCAGATGCAAACCTGAACATTACGTTGAAATTATGGATAATCTCCTGTCACAAAATACAGAATGACTGTAACCCATATAGTCTGAGGTTATGTTATGATAATAAGATCGTACAAATTCCCAACAGGGACGAAACAGACGTATAGCCTAACAGTCGAGCTGAATAGGATGAATCGGCTGGTTTCTTACCGTGAAAAGGATGGTGTATACAGTTGGTAGTCCGGCTCCCTCGTCGAGCTCCCCAACTCCCAGCTGTCTTCACACCAGTGACTTGTTTTCATTCATCCTTCGACAGGAAAGGAACCAAGAAGGAAGACACGAAAAGCTGTCAGATAGATTTGAATACCCACGGAAATTCAATTTCGAGAGAAACAACTATTTTTAATTTTCCATTAGATATTTCAATTATTTTATTTGCTTCTCGTGTCCTGTCAGTATGTGGTGTGAGTGAATTTGCGTTGGGCATGCCCATCAAGGCCACTGATGAATAGTTGAATTAGATTTCTTTATTTTCTTGTAAAAAAAAATATTTAAAAAGATGGGAATATTTTCAAAAAATCTTTAGTGTGAGACTATAGAGCTAGAATTCACATGACTTGGATCCCATTGAAAAGACACCTTTATTTCCTCCAGTCTATTATGTATAATGAGTAATGAAGTAGCCTCATGACAGACAAACCGCCACAAATAATGGCATCATTAGTGTGTGTGTGTGTGTGTGTGTGTGTGTGTGTGTGTGTGTGTGTGTGTGTGTGTGTGTGTGTGTGTGTGTGTGTGTGTGTGTGTGTGTGTGTGTGTGTGTGTGTGTGTGGGGGGGGGACATTATGTTTCGCGTGAATGTGTACCTTGCTACTTGGAGTAATATAGTCATAATGGGTGTATAATGTGTAACGGTAATAACATACTGTAAGTGCCCAGACAGGATAAATTCCAACAATAAAGTTCGTCATAATACCGGTTTAAAATTCATTGAAAACTCGAATAAAGAGAAACGTGATCATTTTTAAAATATGGAAATATTTTTTTTTTTAAATACAGATACATTTAAAGTTCTAAGAATAGCAAATGTTCTAGCTATATCCTATATTGTGAGTGTTCATGATGCGCGCTGTGTTGGAGGGAGGAATAGAGCAACAGACAGATGTAGGCTAAAACTCGCAGCATAGTAGCATGCGCCCCTGTTTTCCACGCCCGCCCCCACGTGCCAATTATCTTCCCAAAACTCGCTGAGAGGCGACAGAAGCACCTGACAGATGTTGACCGTTTAAAGCCGCGCATTCTCGCGAGTTCAAGAGACACTCCACGTGCACTTTAGGGACGGGATGAAACGGAGAGACGGCACTTTAGCAGCATCGGATGAAGGTTTTGGAACAAGCTCTTGTCAATGGTTAAATACTGACAGAAGAAGAAAAGCAGTCAGAAATATGATGAGGATTTTTCCTACTCAGTCTAATTCCAAATGTTGATGCCAAAGACATTTCCTTTTTTTAAACAGACTTTGGTTTTGGAGAAATACTTGTAAATACGTTGAAACTGATTTACCAAACTGATGTGTTTTCAGCCCGAACAGGAACACAGACATTATTTAGCATGACCTTTTCATTTGCATTTGAATCGATAAAAAGCACAGAAATCATTCATTTAATAATTATTCAAAAGTGTTCGTAGGCCATAGTAATATGATAACAATAGCGTAATAATAATAGCCCATTAATAACATAATAATCATAATCATAATAATAATCATTGGGTATAAAATGCATCTGTATTTTGTATGCTTCATTTTAGTTTTTTGATCGATTGTTCAATGTTTACAGTAACAATAGCAGGAAAGCACATTTAATGGGAAGCACATTTAAGGCGGCAGGCAGCCTAGCGGTTAAGAACGTTTGCCCAGCAACCCGAAAGGTCGTTGGTTTGAATCCCAGAGCCGATTAGGTGAAAAATCTCTAAACATGCCCTTGAGCAAGCTACTTAACCCTAATTGCTAAGGATAAGAGTGTCTGCTGAATTACTATAATGTAAATGATTTGTGTAAATATTATTTTAACTATGTCTATGATAGTGTGTACTGACAGCAAGCATCATGTATGGAAGCAGGGTTGGGTAAAACACGTTTTCAATTCAGTCAGGTGAATTCAAATGTAATTCCTGATTCGACCTATTTATTGTCATTGGTGGAGATGGAATTGACAGTCTCAAATTGCCATAGCCGTGGCAGTTGCAAGGAGCCCTGCCTATTCATTGCAACGTATATTTTACATCTCCTTGGATAACATGTAATTTACACAAGCTTACAATGCGGAATGTCAGGTTGACACGGGGATGGATAAGCAAATAGTCAGCGAATCGCACCTGAAAAATTGTCACTTTGATAAATCATGAATTTCCTATGTAAACCTGAGCTACATCTAGAATGTAAATATGCCACTATCAACTGCGTTACAGAATTCGTCAAATTACGAATAAGGATTTGGACGTATCAGCTTCATTATTTAAAGACTCTGGCACTGTGTTTCAAGGGCTTTAATATAAAAATGGGTATTTCGATTTGAGTTAGTATTTCGTTATTTTCCATATAGGTCTGTATCAGTGAATAAAAAATAAAACATTCATTACTCACTAAATAGCCTGCTTTTTGGTGTGTGTTTGTTTGTAATATGGACTCTTCATAGTGCAGGCCCATAAGTAGCCTGCGTGTGAGAGAGCACTGAGAGCGAGTGCAGTGTGGTAGCCTACTGTGTGCTTCAGTTCTGCGAGCGCTGTCTTTCAGCACCACGACGCGCGTTCATGGAATGTGCGCACCCGCCGAATTGAGTCTCCAGTAGACGGCGATCAAGCTCTGCCACTATAGAACCGAGCCTTTCTCCTGAAGATGTTCTTTCATACTCGGTGTCAATTGTGACCTTTTCTGTTTGGCAACGATAATTAAAACGTATTGATACAGCAAAGTATTGACCAATAGGACTCTATACTTGTTTTGCAATTATTCGCCCTTGTGAATTTGTGAATAATTTCTGAATTACCACTCAAGGCCTGGTTCGAAAAACCTATTTTAGATAATTAATTGTGCATTAATGTTTTACGTTGAATAGGTTATACAATTCACAAGCATATTTTGTATGTAAAATATTAGATAACTGGTTGAGTTTCTTTCTGTCATTAATTAATTGATTGATGTGGAATTGGTTTGGTGGACTGCCAACCCTTGAATAGACTGTAGACAGACTTTGCTATGGGGCTCTGGAAACACAAAAACAAATGATATAGCCTTAATTAAATTAGCTGAATTTGAATCGAAATAATCCACAATGACAATTTAAATTACAAAGTGCATTTACTTTTAATCCGCCTGTCTGCATATTTCAAGACATGTCATATGAGGATGCAGTGAGATACCGGATGGGTTGGACAACACTCTTCTCGTTAATTATCTTACTTAAAAATTGTAAATAACCAATCCTCCATCTTTAAGACAATGGAAAATTCATATGCTTCACTATCTAAATATTGAAAGAGCGTGGGCGACGGAGAGGAACAAAATGGTGCAATTTGAGGACATGTGGCGGAGAGTAGTGCAGGCACAGAAATAGGGTTGAGAACAGGTGGGTCTGAGCAGGTGTGATGTCGATGATGTTTGTGTGTATTTTGTATGTGCATGCTTTGTATTGTAAAAATAAATAAAAAACGATTTAAAAAATCAATTGGCATAATAAAAATATCTCTGAAATGTAAAGTGATGGCGTAGTTTTAAGTCTTGTTTTGTTTATTGAAGCCATATGTTAGGTAAAACCATGAGGCAGGTCACTCAGAATTGCATGTTGCAATTTATCTGTATTTACCCTGCTTGGCCTATAAACGCCCAGAGATTGCAGGGGGAGAAATGTCTCCCACAGAATAGTACATCGAGGAGAAATACTATATTGCTTTCCCTCATCATGGGTAACTCCCATGTGGTTCTAGCACAATGTCAATTGTAGCAATCCCCCCTCCACTGCTTTTAGACAAAAGGGGTTTGGCTGGCACGTGCTCTGGGCGTCAGTCACCTGTTTCTTAGCAACCGGCACAACAGGAAAACACCTGTGGCTCCAAATAGGCTGTTATTGAGAATGGGACTAGGCCTATCCTTTCCCTTATTTGCAGATACCCCAAGCAAATTATCACAGAGAAATCCAAATGAAAGCACACTTAGATGAAGTGTTGATTTCTCCAAGTAGGGGTTGTGTTTTATTTTTTATATGCTCGTGTTTTATTTTGCCTTTTTCTTGTCCTGAGTTTTTATGGGCTATGGGAATTATCCTATTTCATTTCAATATTGTGCTGATCCCAAAATGATTAGAATTGATTTAAAACAACATCTTTCAATAGAACGAGTTAAAGATTATTTCCATGTCATGAATATAGATAGACAGGCTACCAATTATAATTATGTAATCACCTGGCTATGAAATGCATATGTTGACCTAGACTACATTCATTTTTGTATAACCAATCAATGTTATTCTCGACATAAGCTTTGTTTTGGAAAGGGGGGTCACACTGTAGACCGCGCGCATCTGTTTGGGGGAATTTTGGTCTAAAACTGTCCCTTTCCCTATGCATTATCAAGGCCATAATCTTTGTAAAATAACCAAACTTGTCAAAGTAGGTTATTGTTATTTTACGTTCCCTTATGGGAGTTGGAGGTAACCCACTGCTTGCGGGTGAGTAGCTCTAGCCCTCCTATGTCACCTGACCGCGAGACTGCATGCAAATCACGCCTTTCCTAAAGCGCCATTGGCCACCACCACCTCATTTAGTCGCTGTCAACGCGCATCATATGGGTAAGCTCCGTAACTTTACTACTATAGGCACAGAAAGTAGCTCATAGAGACGCTTTTCATCGAGCTGGATGTGGAAAAAACAAGAGGAGAAAACAACTAATACAGAGAAGGAAGGAAAAGTTTATCGAAGTACCTTTTACTTTGGATTGTATTTGTTCGTTCCATTTTTTTATATATTTTTCCGGGAGAGTTGATTTGCGCAAGTGACGGTGTGTGCCAGCAGTGTGGAGGTGCCGTGACTGAATGTTTCCGTGTATTGGTTGAAAAAGTTAACGCCAGGTGAATGTATAGTATGATGATGGAGACTGACCTACACTCCCCAGATCCCCAAACGAACACGAATTCGGGGCACACGGGAGGATCAAACAATGGGAACAAAGTCAACCAAGACCGCGTAAAGAGACCGATGAATGCCTTCATGGTTTGGTCCCGGGGCCAGCGGCGAAAGATGGCTCAGGAGAACCCCAAAATGCACAACTCCGAGATCAGCAAGCGGCTCGGCGCCGAGTGGAAGGTGATGTCCGAGGCGGAGAAGAGACCCTTCATCGACGAGGCGAAGCGGCTACGAGCTATGCACATGAAGGAGCATCCGGATTATAAATACAGACCGAGACGGAAGACCAAGACACTGTTAAAAAAGGACAAATACTCTTTGGCCGGTGGGCTGCTTACCGGGACAGGGGGTGGGGGTGTCGGTCTAGGGATGAGCCCTGGGGTCGGACAGAGGTTAGACAGTCCCGGGGGTCACGGCGGTGCGTCTGCTGCCAGCTACGCGCACATGAACGGCTGGACGAACGGTGCGTACTCGGGGCAGGTGGCTGCAGCTGCGGCGGCCGCGGCCATGATGCAGGAGGCTCAGCTCGCCTACAGCCAGCACCCGGGCAGCGGGCACCACCACCACTCACACCACCATCACCCGCACAACCCCCAGCCCATGCACCGCTACGACATGTCCGCCCTCCAGTACAGCCCCATCTCGAACTCTCAAAGCTACATGAGCGCCTCTCCGTCCGGCTACGGCGGGATCACCTACACGCAGCACCAGAGCTCTGGTGTCGCCTCGTCCGGGTCAATGGGCACGCTGGGCTCTCTGGTGAAATCGGAACCGAGTGTGAGCCCTCCCGTCTCTACTCACTCGCGCGCCCCGTGTCCCGGGGACTTGAGGGACATGATAAGCATGTATTTACCGACGGGGGAAGCTGCAGGTGACCCGTCCGTTCAAAGTAGACTTCACGCGCTGCCGCAGCACTACCAGAGCTCCACGACAGGGGTAAACGGAACTGTTCCATTGACACATATTTAGAAAGAGAGAGAGAAACATGACTGTGCGATAGCGCAGCAAAATCACATAACCAAATATTTACCTCTTTTAGAATGTTGCTATCTCTTTGTACAGGCTATTGGTTATTGTACATTGAAGGCGAATATCTTAATTTAAAAAACAATAAGAATACATTAGACAAAATGAACTTTTTCAGTGGGGTATTGCCTGTCCACGTTTATGAAACGCGAATAGGCCTAATTGCTCATTGGGTTTACTTGCTATCTAACTGATGGGGATGCCAAGTTTTGAGACGATTTAGGTTGTGAAGTATTTACATTTTCTGTGGAAACATAACCGTTAATAAGGACATTTAAATGAGATAACCGTGTGATTAGAATGAATGTGGAAAATGTTTTTAAACGTTTACAGGATTTCCATTCATTTCACCTTTTCTCTTGTTTGTAAACACGTGGGTTGCTGTATCTGAAACATTTGTTTTTGTTGTTGTAAAAAATAAATCATGTAAATTGTGAATAAATACTAGATGAGATTGATAAGCAACTGTAAATAATTTACTAAATGCAATTCTGCCAGGAAATAAAATAATTTTGCGTTGTAGTATGAGTTAAATAAATTTTCCAGATGTTTCACTGGTTATGGAAAAACGTGTTAGTTTCGTTACTTTGGATTGTATAGGTTTTCTACTTGACACAGTTTGAGTTAACAATGTCAAGGCTAAATAAAATGTATATAATTGATGGCAGATTAACAAGTTATATAACAAAACATCTACGAGATGCTGGCTCTATTGGTTGTCTGTCTAAACCAAAATCGGGTTAAAACGTATAGTGACTGAAATCGAGTAGATTACATTTGGCAAATATGCGTAAATAAGGATGAATTAGTAATGTTGGACGTAATTACTTGTCACACAACCTTGACGGGTTGATCCTCGGTTTAAGCACGAGACAGGACATCAGACAGGGTTATAGGCCTATACATTCATTTATTTGGAAGTGCAGCAGCAATAGCTTCAATGATAATATCATGTATCATATCAGTATTCAGCATGTTTGGAATAAATATGCTCGGATATGTGATAACTGGTTTGGACCACTGAATCAAGATAGGCCCACTAGCGTTTTAATGCTCATAAATTGTTGATATATATACATATAATGTAGCATATCATTATTATTAGCATGTCATTACTAGCATTATGCTATTGTTATTAATATTACTGATTAATCAAATAGCTGTAAAATATATATATCAGATGCTCTTTGAATGTAATTTAATAATATATCATATATCTTTCGTTTTAGTACCTAAAGAAAAGGACGACGTTGTGGTAGTCGCGAGGAAGGGAACAAGACAGGCTCGAGTCACAACACCTGTTGACTTGGCTAATGTCTCGTGGGAGGAACTTCGTCTCGTTCACTAATGTTTTGATTTTCTTTTTTTGAACGGGCTTCTTTTGATTATCTGTCCGGTCACATCTTTTTTGACCAACAGGAAGACGCTCACGCCATCGGTCAACACTAGTTATGCCTACTGATGACATAATCACCCCTTTTAAAATAAGTTATTTGACTGTCTGTTTTTGCTCTTCTAATATCCCATATAATTTGCCTAATAATGTAAACTTAATTGTGGACCAATTGTGATGATTTGACATGTGCGTTCTGGCTATTTGTTGATCATGCAATATAACTATGAATCATTTTTTTCACATTCCCTTTTTCATGTTTGTCATTATACTCATAAATTAACTCACAATATTTCAGTCATTTCCACATCTCGTAATGTGCGTAAAGATTTTACTTTTCATGGACATAATTATCATTTTCAAGAAAGTACAAAAAACGTGTATTGGTCTAAAATAATCTTATAAACTATAATATTCAAATGAGGGAATAAACGAAATGAGGGAATAATCTCTGCTCTCATTTTATTTCATTCATTTTCCATCACTTGTTGCAATTTTACAGACACAAACTGGAAGAATCAGTGCGCCAAGATGGAGAAACATAGGCCCAATATCATGAACTAATGGTGCAATCTGCAATGGCATTCTTTTTACATGTTGTTTGTAGAGAATTTTCAAACTTGCGTCATATTGACCTTTGATACTCGTTTCCCCCATGATTTTTGTTCGCGGTCCAATAAAGTAAATTCATTGAAAAGTGGGAGGATTAAAAATGAGAAGTAAAGATGCTTATTTTGTCAAGGATGCTTTCTTTAGAGACGGGGATCTTGGACGCAAGGATCCCAAACTAATCCAAATTCAATGAAATGTGAATGGATGCAGATACAAAGAATACACAATTATTCATTGGTCATTTAATTAACATTCTCAATGTATCCTTGCTCACTGCTTCAGGGTATATACCAGAGTCGCTGTAAAGGCGCACGTGGAAAAAATCCTTTCAGCTTCAGCTAAATCTGTCTGGAGACCTGGCAATGAAGTGTGAAGTTTTAAGGGGATAGCCATAACAAGTTAACAATCGATTAGAGCGGAGTAACTGATCAATAATCGGTGTGTATATCTTCATTTACTCCGTGCGTACTCATTTTATTTAATTTTGCAAACACATGACTGAAGTTGATGACTGAATCAGTCAAGTCAAGACACCATCGCACAGTGCCTGTTTGGTTGTCATGGGGGATTAGTGTTACTGAGCGGAGTAGTGGAGAGTGTTTTGTGTAAGGTAGACAAGGATTAAACGATCAGATAACTAACCCCGGGGTCAGAGGCAAGTCAAAGACTCTCACAATTGCGCACCGGAAGTCCGGAACCATGACGTCAGTCCGGTTCCCCAAGCTTCGCCAGCCATGAAGCAAGTCGCACAGGTCCTAAACAAAATATAATATAGAAATGTGGGCAAGTTATCAAAGAAAGTATTTCAGATCGCCTTTTATCGTTTCTATCATCGTCTCTGGACCTTCACGCTTCAGTCCATCCGCGTGAGTGCTATATAGGCTAATAACAGGTCAATAGCCAGGCATATAACCGTAACATTTGGCCTTTGCCTTACGCTCAATACCGAGCTGTTCATTCAAAATTATGGCTGAGAGTTGTAAAATCTATAAGTGTCTATAAACCTTTTTAGTGTATCCTACATCCCACTTCTTATACAGTTATATTTTAGATTGGATTCCTATATATGGTGTACAAACTGGATTGTTACTCTGACAAAACATACTTAAACCAGCCCTAGTCTAAATTCAAATAATAGTCTATAGGCCACTGTTCTATTCAATTACCATAGGTCATCAAACTATTCATCCTCAACATTTGTACTCCTCTTGTCTAAGAGTTGTTCTCTGGAATCCAATCTTTAACGTAATAGAGGTAAAATGCGTTTCTAAAAGCATCATCAGATAGAAATGACATGTATCGATTTAAATGTTGTTCTAACCTACCCTACTACACACAATGGAATCCCCACTACATTTGATTTGAGTCTTATCGTGTATCTAAAGTAGAGACGCACAAAGACTGGAGCAAGTCCATGGACCGTTTCCAAATCCAAAATTAACGTTCTGCAAAATTTCACCCACAATAATTACCCCATTCTTTGTGAAAAGTGTGTGTGTGTGTGTGTGAGAGAGAGAGAGAGAGAGAGAGAGAGAGAGAGAGAGAGAGAGAGAGAGAGAGAGAGAGAGAGAGAGAGAGAGAGAGAGAGAGAGAGAGAGAGAGAAGGGCAGCGGAGGCCCCTGACCATTAAATCTCCCCACCACGCGGTATTCTTATCTTGTAGACACCGATACATTCAGCACCAGGAAGCCTCCAACGCGCGTTAGTATTTGCCATCCAGGTAAACCCCCGATCTCTTGCACTCGGTGTCCTAAATGTGGATAATTAGCATCACTTTATCACGCCTCCGCATATTTTCTTTTCGCTCCTAAAAACCTCTTCGCTGCCATTGGTTGCCTTTCTGTCACAGGAGATTATGGAGACAGATTGCAAAAACCGAATGTGCTGAAACCAGATTAGCACGGAATAGAAATAGCAACCGGGCCAATAAATTCCTCGCGAGGGCCTTATCGTGCAATTACACGTTGACATGTTTAACAATTTTTCAGCCTCTTAATCCTCCGCCCCTTCCAAGAGTCGACGTTTTGTGCGGTGTGTGTATGTGTGTGTTCGTGTACGTGTGCGCGCGCGAGATGTTTTTCCACCCTAAATAGAATCCTCTAAATGTGAAAGAAAACTGATAAAGACTTGGGAAACATTTGATAACAACATTTAGGTAGTTTAGATGCAGACCAGTTTAGATAATACATATCGCTGATTTGAACGATATTCACTTAATGGGCGCATTCCAAAATAATCTGGGCCAATAGAGCACATGAGACCCAACAAGACGCTTGGTATGGGCATGAATATTGGACATCAACTCGGGTTTGCATATTGTCAGTTGACAATCTATTAGATTTCAATATATAATATCACTAAAGCCCGAACATAAAGCTTCGGTCAATATTCATTTTCTTCATCGTCGGCTTGACTGACTGATATAGCCAGTTACCATTATTCAAGCATTACTGACAGACAAAAGTTAAACAGAAGTATTTTAATGCGAACATTTTATGGGAACATTTTTGGATGGCTCTATGTAATGTTAGTGATTATTTTGGTTTTATAGTTGGCCCGCCGTCTGCAGCGGGTCTTCCGCTCTTGTGAAGCCTGGGTAGAGGTGATTGTGAGCAGCTCTGCTGGAATTTGGCTGGGCCTGGTCTTGGAGCGCTGCCCCATGCTGACTCCCCATGCATTGAACGGGGCCCTGTGTGTTTGTGTGTGTGTGTATGTGTGTGTGTGTGTGTGTGTGTGTGTGTGTGTGTGTGTGTGTGTGTGTGTGTGTGTGTGTGTGTGTGTGTGTGTGTGTGTGTGTGTGTGTGTGTGTGTGTGTGTGTGTGTGTGTGTGTGTGTGCGTGTGTGTGTGCTTGCGGTTGGAAAGTTTCACTCAGTCAACCGTGCTCTCATTGGCTTCACAAAGCAGATTACAGGCCTCAGCGAATTCCTGAAGGCAGCGAGATGCGACGCAGGTGCAAGGGAGACCAGGAACCCCTCATTGGCATAGCGGGGCAACCATTGGGGACAATCCACGGGACCACACAAAAGCCCTCACACTCTGTCCGAGCACAGCCGAGAGCTTGAAATGCAATGCATGGAAAGAAATTAAACTAAAGAAAGATGGCATCACTTTGAGTATTCAGGAAAAAAACGTTAGTTAAAGTTTAAAATTGACAATTTTTATAGATGTGTCATCTTTCTTGCTTTTATTTTGATGTTAGGCTACATCTCTTCCCTCACCTGAACTGACTCATGAAATAATAATATCGATAATTATATATTTCGGATAGGCATGTACTAAAGTTCATCACTTTGCAAATTCCGAAATCATTTTTTTACACAGAACTTGACAATCCATGACTAGGTTCTAGTTTCATTCCAATAGTGTTTTTTGGAAATTGTGAATGTCAATGAAAGCACATTACCATTCATAACCTTTAAATGATTTAAATCTCTTTCTTTATTTCTCTTTACTTTCCCCCACAAAAAGCTCCAACGCAGTCAGCCTGTGACGGAAAGCAAAGAGCGCTAGAACTACGCCATCATGACTTTATATTCAATTAGAACAATCTCTAACTATCAATTACCGACGAAAGCCACAAAATCCCCCGGGGACCGGTAATCACCGTGACCGGTCTCAGTCGGTCCTCAGAGCCATTGAACAGTGCGGCAGGAGGACTGGGCATAATTAGGATTCTTAGCGCGTAGCCCTCCCTGGTGGAAGAATGACTGACTGTTGCCTTCTATTTGATTTTACAAGAGGCCTCTTTCTAAATGATCAAGCTATTATAGGCCTAACACGATTTCATGGCTAATATTTCTGAAATTGTCTTTTAAAATGTCGTGTTTATTGTCGTTGTTGTCTCTCTCTCTCTCTTCTGCATTTGAATTACACCTACAGTTCAGAAAAGTTCGTTTTCTTTCATTCCACAATTACCGTGGATGTGATTGAAGTAACGCATGTAGAAACACGGTGCTGCATTAGCCTCTGTTGCATTATAAGCCTTTATGGAGTCAGTAACGGTTTAAAATCAGAGGTAAGGGAGAACTCCCCAGTCTAACAATCTGAAGTGTCCGGATCAAGTCTAGGAGGGGGGGGGGAGCGGCGGCATTTGTGAGTTTTCCCCCCTCTTAAGTTTCAATGTTCATTCCGCTAAGGGAATCTGCCGAGTCCATCACCTGAGCCCTGAGCTCCGAGCCTCAGTCACCCAGCTCAACCCCCGCCATCCTCGGGTGATTAGCGGACAAAAGAGGTTCCCCTGGACCGGTTATGGTAGTCAATCAAGCAGAACGGGCTATGCAAATGTCTAAGAAAGGCGAGAAGATGGCGAACAGTGCTCCCAATTGTTCGGCACATTTCACAGCACCACGCAGCTGCACCTCTGCGGTTGTCCGGGATTTAAGTGTTCCTACTAGGATACCCCCCCCCCCCCCCCCCCCAGTCCCCACCCCAGATTGGAAGAAAGAATGAAACTAAAGAATGAAACTATTAAACGTTTGATACAAAAATGTATTTCTATTATAGGACCTATTTATCAAAATAACTACAATCAGGCTGTATAACACGTTAATGTTACTTATTAGTACTTACAAATAAATAAATAATGGACAATGTTCTCTATTGTTGCCTGCGTTTCAATAAACAATATGTTTAGGCCTACATGTAATTTCCCATTCTTCAAGCACAACAACTACATGTTTCCAGCATGCAGCACAGAAAACAAGGGGAATGTTAAGGTAGCCTAATGACCACTTAGGTGCTGTTCTATACAATTGCCACTAAGTAGATACTGTTCTCTCAGTTCATATCACTCCAGGCGTAAATACCCCCTTTACACCAAGCTGGGAGACCCACAGCCAGCAGGGAAAGCTCATAAGCTCATAGAAGTAATTCAATTTCTGTCTAACTTTCTGTCTTACATGGAGCTGTCCAGGTGCTGAAATTCCATATAGGCAGAGATCCCTGCAGATGCATTGTTTTAAGCCCTTACCACAACATACAGTGGGTGACTGACGATGACATTTTCCAATTCTGATTCTGATTTGAATTATGTGAACTAAGAGCTTTTGGGTTATTATTTCTTTATGGAAAGGCAAATCTTTGCATCGAAAAGTAAATTATGATAAGAAATGTATGAATCTGTCAAATAAAATAATGATACAAAAAGGTGTATGAGTGGAAGATTGAAACATTCAATGTGGAGTTCATTCAAATCAAACCAATTACTGCTCCAAGTGCCTATAGGCCACTGAGAAGTTGGCTCTCTGAGAAGTTGATCCACTTTTCAAAAACTATACCTGACCAAAAAAGTAGAGCATTTATCCCAACATGAACACAACTTTGACTCACTCAGTAATCACTAATCACCCGGTCATAGGTGCTAGTGAGATGACTCTTTCTCTTTCCCTCTGCTAGCCGGCGGGAGCTATAGAGCTGGAGCTGGAGCTGGGTAATTTGCAGATAGCAGGTGGGTCAAACTTCACACATTTCCCTCCACGTCTTGGCCTTTTTTCTGCCATTCCCCTGTCGAGCTGCCAAAAAATAAACGGCTGCAAATTAGCGTCAATTATGACGCTGGCTGTGTAATTTAGTGGCGTTTTGACACGGAAAGCCGGCAGATGTGGGGAAGTCAGAGAGAGCTGGTTCCCCTGGGGCCCTTAATTAAATCATACTAATCCACTGACCTGAGGGTTAAGGCACAGGGCAGAACTGCCTTAGTCTGCTGGAGACACTGGGAGAGGACAGGGTGAGAGAATGAGAAGGTGGTGGGAGGTGATGTACGTGTGTGTGTGTGTGTGTGTGTGTGTGTGTGTGTGTGTGTGTGTGTGTGTGTGTGTGTGTGTGTGTGTGTGTGTGTGTGTGTGTGTGTGTGTGTGTGTGTGTGTGTGTGTGTGTGTGTGTGTGTGTGTGTGTGTGTGTGTGTGTGCATCTGGGTGTCTGTGTGTGTCTGTGTGTGTGTGTGTGTGTGAGAGAGAGTATGTAAGTGTATTTGCCTGTGTCTGAGCTTGTACAGTGCCTTCGGAAAGTATTCAGACCCCTTGACCTTTTCCACATTTTGTTACGTTACAGGCTTATTCTAAAATTGATTCAATTGTTTATTTTCCTCATCAATCTACACATAATGACAAAGCATAAACAGGTTAATAGAAATTTTGGCTGATTTATAAATACTTTTTTTTTTAAATAAAAAATGTACCTAAGTATTCAGACCCTTTACACAGTACTTTGTTGAAACACCTTTGGCAGCGATTACAGCCTTGAGTCTTCTTGGATATGACGCTACAAGCTTGGCACACCAGTATTTGGGGAGTTTCTCCCATTCTTCTCTGCAGATCCTCTCAAGCTCTGTCAGGTTGGATGGGGAGAGTTGCTGCACAGCTATTTTCAGGTCTCTCCAGAGATGTTCGATCGGGTTCAAGGCCAGGCTCTGGCTGGGCCACTCAAGGACATTCAGAGACTTGTCCCGAAGCCACTTTTACGTTGTCTTGGCTGTGTGCTTAGGGTTGTTGTCCTGTTGGAAGGTGAACCTTCACCCCAGTCTGAGCGTTCTGGAGCTGGTTTTCATCAAGGATCTCGCTGTACTTTGCTCCGTTCATCTTCCCCTCGATCCTGACTAGTCTCCCAGTCCCTGCCGCTGAAAAACATCCCCACAGCATGATGCTGCCACCACCATGCTTCACCGTGAGGATGGTGCCAGGTTTCCTCCAGACGTGATGCTTGGCATTCAGGCCAAAGAGTTCAATCTTGGTTTCATCAGACCAGAGAATCTTGTTTCTCATGATCTGAGACTATTTATGTGCCTTTTGGCAAACTCCAAGTGGGCTGTCATGTGCCTTTTACTGAGGATTGGCTTCCGTCTGGCGACTCTACCATAAAGTCCTTATTGGTGGAGTGCTGCAGAGATGGTTGTCCTTCTGGAAGGTTCTCCCATCTCTACAGAACTCTAGAGCTCTGTCAGAGTGACCACCTCCCTGACCAAGGCCCTTCTCCCATGATTGCTCAGTTTGGCCGAGCGGCCAGCTCTAGGAAGAGTCTTGGTGGTTCCAAAGTTCTTCCATTTAAGAATGATGGCGGCCACTGTGTCCTTGGAGTCATTCAATGCTGCAGAAATGTTTTGGTACCCTTCCCCAGATCTGTGCCTCAACAATTCCTTCTTCCTCATGGCTTGGTTTTTGCTCTGACATGCACTGTCAACTGTGAGACCTTATATAGATATGTGTGTGCTTTTCCAAATCATGTCCAATCAATCAAGGTGTAGAAACATCTCAAGGATGATCAATGGAAACAGGATGCACCTGAGCTCAATTTTGAGTCTCATAGCAAAAGGTCTGAATACTTATGTAAATAAAGTATTTACGTTTTTATTTTTAATACATTTGCAAACATTTCTAAAAACCTGTTTTCGCTTTGTCATTATGGGGTATTGTGTACAGATTGCTGAGGAGTTTTTTGTATTTAATCCATTTTAGAACAAGGCTGTAACATAACAAAATGTGGAAAAAGTCAAGGGGTCTGAATACTTTCCGGAGGCATTGTAAGTGTCTTTGTCTGTCTGTGCGAGACTGTACGTATATTTGCCTGTGTGTGTGAACCTGTGAGTGTATTTGCCTGTGTGTGTGAACCTGTGAGTGTATTTGCCTGTGTGTGTGAACCTGTGAGTGTATTTGCCTGTGTGTGTGAACCTGTGAGTGTATTTGCCTGTGTGTGTGAACCTGTGAGTGTATTTGCCTGTGTGTGTGAACCTGTGAGTGTATTTGCCTGTGTGTGCGAACCTGTGAGTGTATTTGCCTGTGTGTGTGAACCTGTGAGTGTATTTGCCTGTGTGTGTGAACCTGTGAGTGTATTTGCCTGTGTGTGTGAACCTGTGAGTGTATTTGCCTGTGTGTGTGAACCTGTGAGTGTATTTGCCTGTGTGTGTGAACCTGTGAGTGTATTTGCCTGTGTGTGCGAACCTGTGAGTGTATTTGCCTGTGTGTGTGAACCTGTGAGTGTATTTGCATGTGTGTGTGAACCTGTGAGTGTATTTGTCTGTGTGTGTGAACCTGTGAGTGTATTTGCCTGTCTGTGCGAACCTGTGAGTGTATTTGCCTGTCTGTGTGAACCTGTGAGTGTATTTGCCTGTGTTTGTGAACCTGTGAGTGTATTTGCCTGTGTGTGTGAACCTGTGAGTGTATTTGCCTGTGTGTGTGTGAACCTGCGAGTGTATTTGCCTGTGTGTGAGCCTGTAAGTGTTTGTATTAGCCTGTGTGTACCCTTACATATGTTTATGTATGTGCCTACCGTGTGTTGGTGTTTGTGTGTCGAGACTGAGGCAATATGCAAATCTCAGGGAGGGGATTTGCCTAACCAGAGAGCCATGCTTGTTAGTGATACCCTGGCTAAAGATTTTCACAAACACCCACCTCCTTGATCCACTTTCATAGTTATTATTACACTGTCCGCACAGCGCAGAGTGAATCTTTACTGGCACCGCTACACCATGGATCCATCCGGGATTAAACATGTTGGTGGGAACAGTCAGGAGGTATTTACGTTTTCTCATTATAGCTTTATAATCTGACTCCTCGCTGTATAAACAACACACACATAGGCTTAGTCAGCCCAGGCAGTACCCCGATACTGTTTTACATCCTCTTCCTCTTCCATCTAGCTCATTTTTGACTTGGAGAGGATCCAATGGGATTTTACTATTCATTCTGGATTTCTTCTTGTACGGACATAACTATAGAACAATATATTTTAGCGCAAATCGTGGCTAAAAAGGAAATCACAAATGAATGTAATATACGATGTGTGAGTTTGTACCCACTCCTCTTTTCAGAACTAAACAAATGACTGATCTTGAAATGTTGCTATTATGGAAGATGTGTGATCATGTTACTGCAGTCAGCAGCTACAGTAACTTTACACTGTTGTGAGTGGGACAATGTTTTAAATGCCCTAAACTCATGTTTTATAAGCCCATATAATAGAGAGTAAAGGAATCTGTTATAATTGTCTTATTCAATATAGTTTTTATCCAAATGCAAACTAATACATTTAACTGAATAACTAAATTAAATAAATGTATTCATTCTTTGCCTGCATGTTATTTCATTTGATTGCGTATATTTAATCATCGTGTGTGTGTGTGTGTGTGTGTGTGTGTGTGTGTGTGTGTGTGTGTGTGTGTGTGTGTGTGTGTGTGTGTGTGTGTGTGTGTGTGTGTGTGTGTGTGTGTGTGTGTGTGTGTGTGTGTGTGTGTGTGTGTGCGTGCGTGCACATGTGTGCATGTGTGTGTGGGTTTGTTGGGGAATAGCCATCCAGTGTATCAGCATATGCAGAGAATGTACACAACACAGCAAAAGGCTGTCTGGACCTCTTTAAAGTCACCTATCACATCATTAGGATCATTTTGTTTACAAAGCCCTGCTCCACAAGTTTCCAACTTACCTAACTTCACTGTTAAGATTTAAAATGACACGTTATCAAAGCCGTTCACAGGGTTGGTTTACTCTGGAGACTCTTTTGGTGTGTAGAGAGTTAGGTAAGTCAGCCTTTAACTTCCTTGCACTGTATGTTTGGATTCATCTCCAAAAGACATTTTGATTGGATGCTTTGATGTTGCTAGGGAAATTCAGACAGCTGACAGAGGATTTTTATAATACTGAATGTGTTTGTTTTAAATGACTGTGTTTTGTATCTTAATGTGTATTTAATGTGTTTATTGTGTATATTTATGTATCTACTGTATAGTTGCCTATTGATGTGTTCATTTTTGTATTGTGCAGGGCTTATTTGCAAAAGAGACTTTAGTCTCAATATGAGTTCCCTGTTGAAATAAAGGTCAATAAAATACACATTGACACTGGAATTGTCACAATTGATCCACATTCTAGTAAGCAAAACAACACTATAGCCAGCAAGCCAAATCCAAGGTGAGTGTATGGTGAGAGATTCAATGGGACATACACAACAAGACTACCCATCCCTGTAGCTGTGGGGAGTTATCACACAACAGCAGAGTGTTGAGAAATGCCTTCAAAACCATTTGAAGATGTATTAGTGGTTCCTCCATTGCTGCCAATGGAAGCCCAATGAGAAGTACATGGGTGTTTTTTTAGCACCTCCAGATTCCCAGCGTTGCTAAGGTGCTTTGGGGAACGGATTAGACAGTGCTGGCAGAGGGGAGCAAGCCTTGCTGATTTCCTACCAGCAAGAGGAGACAAAGAAGGAAGGAGAGAGAGGAGGAGGAGAAGAAGTGAGGGGGAATGAAGGGAGCAAGAAGAACAGGTTGTATAAACATGAGGGGAGAAGAGAGAACAGAGCGACTCTAAACAGTAATTAACACAGAGGAAAGGAAGGTTTCCCCGTCTCACCACCAACGGTGTGAGACCTGTCACCATATGCGCGCACGCACACACACACATACACACACACGTGCTCTTTTTACCTCTTCAGGCACTCTTACTCAAGACAATCGCACAACTTCTTCCCTTGCAGTGACATCACAATAAGGTAAGGTCATGTAAACTGTTAGAGGTGACATCACAATAAGGTAAGATCATGTAAACTGTTACAGAGTTGACATCACAATAAGGTAAGGTCATGTAAACTGTTACAGAGGTGACATCACAATAAGGTAAGGTCATGTAAACTGTTACAGAGTTGACATCACAATAAGGCAAGGTCATGCAAACTGTTACAGAGGTGACATCACAATAAGGTAAGGTCATGTGAACTGTTACAGAGGTGACATCACAATAAGGTAAGGTCATGTAAACTGTTACAGAGGTGACATCACAATAAGGTAAGGTCATGTAAACTGTTAGAGGTGACATCACAATAAGGTAAGGCCATGTAAACTGTTAGAGGTGACATCACAATAAGGTAAGGTCATGTAAACTGTTCTACTCATCTATTTCATCATTCATCCGTTTTCTCAACAGGTTAACAGACAGCACAAGTCAGAGAGCTTGTCCAGGGCCAAGGGGGTCAGACCAAGCCGGCAGGCCTCTTTGATAGGTGGAGCCCTCTCTCTCTGCAGCGTCGTATTACAGCAGGGAAGGAACTGGATATGGCCCTGTTTGTAAAACTTGACACAATGAACTTGACAGACAGACAGATTTCTCCTCTCTCCCCGCCCGTTTAGGGTTACTGTGATCTCATTATGGGGCTTGAAAGGGGACAGGTAATGCTAGCTGGGGTGGCATGGCGTGGCTCTAGCAGGGCCCCGGCCCCAAGACTTTATTCTCCAACCCAAGCCTTGATTACCTGAACCGCCCAGGCTCCATTTCAACCACTTATCTCAGGCAGAAATAATCATCTGATCAGCCACTGCCAGGGCCACAGGGGGCCACAGAGAGAGACAGGCTGCAGGGGCATCAGGTCATTTTCCAGCAGGTTAAATACTATCCAGCCTCAGAACCATACTGTGTGGTGATAGACAACTCATCTATACATGTATGGACAATGGCAATAACAGAGTTGGTTTAAGAATATACAGAATGAATACATAGTCTACATGCAACACCCGATCTGTTTTGGATCAAAATATTACCTTGTAATGATGTGTCAGAGCATTTACATTAACTACTGCATCCTTTATGCCGTCCTTACTGGCACCATATAAATATCATTCAAATGCTGTGACAGGCACCCTTACTGAACGATAACTGTGCTTTCTTGAATAGATGTGTTATTCACTTCCCAGCCGCTGTAAGTGGTGTGTGTTCTGTAACGTTCAATTGGCCGGGATGCGAAAACATAACAAAAACACTGCACGGAATCCACCATAACAGACATTGAAAAAAGCATATTGCATGAAAGGAGGTAGGGAAGGAGGCTTCGGGAGGGAGCATTTGAGTGTATTTTTGACCTCCCTGAGGAAAGTGGCTGAAACTCCAACCTCTCGATCGCTACAGTCCTATTCTCCTGTATCAATTTAGCGGGGCCCCCTGCATCCCTGCCTAGCCTCTAACACAGAGCCAGGGACAATAGGCCCCCACTGTGCTGGTCTGCCTGGCTCTCAGCTGCCAGGAGAAGTGCATGCTGGAGCCACAGGGACGCATTATGGACATATTATTCTGCCCCACAGTCTACCAAGGCCTGGCCCAGTGGCCCCTCATGGCCTCCAACGGCCCTCCAGCCACACTAAGTGCAGAGAAGGGAATTAAGTGACATTTTCTCCGAAGTTGTGACCTTTGTTTTTGCATTGACTCGAGCGACATTAAAAACACACAGGCACACACATACATTTACAAGTACACACACTCTCTTCCACGCATACACACACATTCTGCAAGTATACTAGAACACGGAGAAAAACAAAATATCTGAAGTGCTTATGTCTCTCTCTGTACACACACACACACACACACACACACACACACACACACACACACACACACACACACACACACACACACACACACACACACACACACACACACACACACACACACACACACACATATGCGCACACACACGCACACGCACACACACACAACTCCAGCACATGTTGAGCAGATGAATAAGGGGTGTATCTGCAGCATGCTGCACAGAGAGATGAAGTTAATGAACACAGCTTAGTTACTCTCTGTCTGTCTGTCTTTCGTGCACCAATGAGATCCCAACTCCTCCACTCAGCACCGCTTTGCTTCCGCTGCTGCAGCCCAGATTCTGTGCCTCTCCCTGGGCTTGGCTCCCATCCATCTGGGGGATACTGGAAGCTGCCAGGCTGTGAAACAATTTCCACAGGAGCCTTCCTTCCTTCACTGGGGTGGAGGAGACAATGTTCCTCTTAGTGTGGGATACAGTCACTTCCGTCACAGTTCAACAACCAACACATTCTGGATATTTGAAGGTGGAGGGCGTCAGATCTGAGCATACCCAGAGTTTGTGAAAATTGGTAGAATATTCTCTGAGTTGTTTCATCTGCTTTTATCGTAGAGCTCAGAATGGTCGTATAGAGAACATCCAGAACATTCTGGAAACTATAACAAAGTGGCCTGATGAAGAAGACTGATTTGTAGTGATAGTCTGTTAGACAACGTTTTGACACCGTCAGAATGTCACCTTAAAAGTCTGTTGTGACCAGACTGAGAGCCAGTCTGTGTGGTAGGATTCAGACCTTCAAAGGGCGTCTATTACCTCTGTCCATCTGGCTACTACTTGGCTAGGGTACACAGCTGTGTCCAGGGAATCCTCATCGTCTCCAGGTGGATTCAAAGGATCAAATAAATGACATATATGGTATTCTTTCATTTCACCCCAATGTCTCTTTCCCTAAGATTGCCTTCCGATCAATCTGTCCCTCACAGACAGCCAGCCAGCCAGCCAGCCAGACAGCCAGACAGACAGACAGACAGACAGACAGACAGAAGACTCACAGACAAGTCAGCCAAGACAAGACAAGACCTGATTCACACAGACTCGCTCTTTACAGCTATAAAAACTCCTCCAAACTAGAGAGCAACTCATGTACTCTTCATCGCAGGCTAAACGAGCATCATTATCATAGGGACCGTCTTCTCTTCTCTCCGCAATTGATAGATCAGCAATCAGCCCCTGAACAATCGGCTCCCCTCTGGCTCCGGATCATTTTGTACCTTTTAACCTCGGAGGAGAGCAGCCCCAGCTTTTAGTTTGACAGGCAGTAAGAGCCAGGAGAGTCTGTGTAATGGGATGCTCACAGCAGGGTGGATCTGCCTGAGTCTGCCTGACTGTGGCAGGGGAACAGGGGAGAGGAGAGAGGACAGGGGAGAGGGGTAGGAGAGAGGGAGAAAGGGAGAGAGGGACCGAGGGCCCTGGCTGCATAATGTCATCTGACTGCAGGAGAATATGGATCAGAGGGAAGATGATAGAGTGGATAGGTCGAGAGCTTAAAACTGGCTCCTGTGGATGGTGAATAGAAGGGCTAGATGAGATGGAGGGAGGGAAGAGTAGAGAGCGAGATAGAGTGAGGCTGTCTCACCTCAACTCAACTCTGTGGGGCCTCCAAGCCCAGAGATGACACGGCTCTTTTGTAGTTGAAAATAAAAAGTGAGAGTGTACGCTAACCTGTCTTTCTTTTATCCTTTCTTTCTTCCTGAAGGAAAAGAGACGAGCAGAGGGATCCGTTTCATACTATTCAGATGAACCGTGGGTAGAGAGAAAGCACTGTAACAGTTCCCATGTGCTGTGATGTAACACTATCCCCTCTTGAGTGAGGAACCCATGAAATGTACCTAAGGAGAACCACAACACAGGATGTCACCTAAAGTATTGAAACAGGGCAGGGAGTTGGAGACAGTACAGATATGGAAACGTATAGATCACCCAACGTCAAGACTGATGTGCTACTCTACAATTGGTATCTTCATAGTGCAGTGACTCTGACTGGGTAAACTCCCAGCCCTCGGCTTCTCTCTCTCTCTCTACACACAACACTGGATCTGAGAAAAAGAGAAATATCTTTGTTTTGAATCTGATGATAACTGTTTATTTTCCAAGCTGTCGAGAAAAAGTCTCCCTCCTGACTTCCTCTTGGGGGTTTTAAGACACTCCTAAAGCGGTGCAATAAAACAACGTCTCACTTTCCTCTCATCACAATGCTACTAACACACAGCCTGACACTAATGTGTGTGTACGCTGGTGATAAAACAACACCTCACTTTCCTCTCATCACAATGCTACTAACACACAGCCTGACACTAATGTGTGTGTACGCTGGTGATAAAACAACACCTCACTTTCCTCTCATCACAATGCTACTAACACACAGCCTGACACTAATGTGTGTGTACGCTGGTGATAAAACAACACCTCACTTTCCTCTCATCACAATGCTACTAACACACAGCCTGACACTAATGTGTGTTAGTGATAAAACATAAAGCCCTCCGGTACTCCCCTGTGACTTCCTGACTAACACAGACAGCCAGAAGAGTCACATTCCACACAACGCTATGAATAAAATCATTTATTCTGCTTCTGTTAGTCTTGTTTTGTTCTACTGTGCTATTTTGTATTTTTCTACTCCAATGTGACTTCCTAAGAAGATTAAAGAAAGTTAATTTAGTACATTTACCTTCTAGATATAAATTAGGACCACAGGAGGTTGGTGACACCTTAACTGGGGAGGACGGGCTCGTGGTAATGACTGGAGTGGAATCAGTGGAATGGTATCAAATAACTTAATGCCATTCCGTTTACTCCATTCCAGACATTATTATCAGCCGTCCTCCCCTCAACAGCCTCCTGTGATTAAGACCTAAAAGGTACTGGAGGCCATGCATCCATTCTTTTCCTGAACAAAAGGTCCAACAAAAGGTTGGACCAACCAACAAAGAGGACTTAGGGACTACTTGGACCTGCAGTAGGCCTAGGTCCTACATCAATACATCAACACAAAGGAGTGGTCATTACATTAACTTTGATCAGGGCCACTTCCTAATTAGTGATAAATAAGACCTATGTGTATGTACGTTAAGTACCCATACAGCCTTCTAATCAAGCGCTCCCAGTTGACGGTGTTATTGTTCGATGGTAGGACCGCCGCTTGGCTTTACTGGGATCTGTTGTTCCACCACGACTAATTGCCTGATCGACGGCTCAGATAAACTCACCTTATCAGGACGTCGGGGGTGGCTAGGCTAACTACAGCCCACTCCATCTAATGAGCTAGAGGCCAGGTTGTAAAGAGAGAGTGAAGAAAGGGGTTTTATACTCCTAGACTTTATTTAGTGTGGTTATCAATTCTAATACTTATAAAGGACAAAGACCTCCTCACCAATGTTTAGCTGATATTTTTATGTTTGGTTATATCGCAGTTTAATTCACTTGGATTTGTTGATTTAGTCACTCTTCAACTACAGTATTTATTTGTGTAATAAATTTCATATAAAACATTGTGTTGTTTCAGGTGGGTTGTTTAATCTGAGGTTTACCTGCCTGACTTGCATGACATTTGATGGTGATTGGCCTCACCTGTCCAGGTATCCCAGAGTTCCTGCTGTGGCCCTGGGACCGGGGCCAAGGCCTGTCAATCAGCTGTAAGTCAATCCCGTGGGCCCGGGCTGGGCGGGGGATCGTGTTCAAGCTGGTGGGGATCTGCGCGGGGATCGGCGTGGCACCAAACCGCCGACACTATTTACAAGGCCAAACTTCAACAGGCTCATATTCACCGTGCTGCCGATGGGACTAGATAAAGCTGTTCTCCCTCCCAGCAGCCCAGCAGGTCAGCACTGAGACACACAGCCGCCCTGCAGGAAACTGACCCTCTTAGCTCCTGTTGCTCAACAATATACTCTATACGCCACTCAGTGTTTTTCTCTCTCTCACTCACACACCCTGCTTCTCACTGTATCGCTCTCTATGTCCTCTCTCTCCTTTATCTTCCACCTCTCTCTATGTCCTCTCTCTCCTTTATCTTCCACCTCTCTCTCTGTCCTCTCTGTCTCTCTCTCTCCTTTATCTTCCACCTCTCTCTCTGTCTCTCTCTCTCCTTTATCTTCAACCTCTCTCTCTGTCCTCTCTCTCCTTTATCTTCCACCTCTCTTTCTATGTCCTCTCTCTCCTTTATCTTCCACCTCTCTGTCTGTCTCTTTCTCCTTTATCTTCCACTTCTCTCTCTATGTCCTCTCTCTCCTTTATCTTCCACCTCTCTCTCTGTCCTCTCTCTCCTTTATCTTCCAGCTCTCTCTCTGTCCTCTCTGTCTCTCTCTCTCCTTTATCTTCCACCTCTCTCTCTGTCTCTCTCTCTCCTTTATCTTCCACCTCTCTCTATGTCCTCTCTCTCTCTCCTTTATCTTCCACCTCTCTCTCTGTCTCTCTCTCTCCTTTATCTTCCACCTCTCTCTCCGTCCTCTCTGTCTCTCTCGCTCCTTTATCTTCCACCTCTCTCTCCTTTATCTTCCACCGTCCTCTCTGTAACTAGCATGTCGAGAAACTAATACTGTAACTAGTATGCAGAGAAACCAAACTGGGACTCAACATGTAGTTGATGCTAACAGGACCTGTATTTACCTAGTTGATGCTAACAACACCTGTGTTTATCCTAGTTGGTGCTAACAGGACCTGTGTTAACCCTAGTTGATGCTAACAGGACCTGTGTTTACCCTAGTTGATGCTAACAGGACCTGTGTTTACACTAGTTGATGCTAACAGGACCTGTGTTTACCCTAGTTGATGCTAACAAGACCTGTGTTTACCCTAGTTGATGCTAACAGGACCTGTGTTTACCCTAGCTGATGCTAACAGGACCTGTGTTTACCCTAGTTGATGCTAACAAGACCTGTGTTTACCCTAGTTGATGCTAACAAGACCTGTGTTTACCCTAGCTGATGCTAACAGGACCTGTGTTTACCCTAGCTGATGCTAACAAGACCTGTGTTTACGCTAGTTGATGCTAACAGGACCTGTGTTTACCCTAGTTGATGCTAACAGGACCTGTGTTTACACTAGTTGATGCTAACAGGACCTGTGTTTACCCTAGCTGATGCTAACAGGACCTGTGTTTACCCTAGTTGATGCTAACAGGACCTGTGTTTACCCTAGTTGATGCTAACAGGACCTGTGTTTACACTAGTTGATGCTAACAGAACCTGTGTTTACCCTAGCTGATGCTAACAGGACCTGTGTTTACCCTAGTTGATGCTAACAGGACCTGTGTTTACCCTAGTTGATGCTAACAGGACCTGTGTTTACCCTAGTTGATGCTAACAAGACCTGTGTTTACCTTAGTTGATGCTAACAGGACCTGTGTTTATCCTAGTTGATGCTAACAGGACCTGTGTTTGCCCTAGTTGATGCTAACAGGACCTGTGTTTACCCTAGCTGATGCTAACAGGACCTGTGTTTACCCTAGCTGATGCTAACAAGACCTGTGTTTACGCTAGTTGATGCTAACAGGACCTGTGTTTACCCTAGTTGATGCTAACAGGACCTGTGTTTACACTAGTTGATGCTAACAGGACCTGTGTTTACCCTAGCTGATGCTAACAGGACCTGTGTTTACCCTAGTTGATGCTAACAGGACCTGTGTTTACCCTAGTTGATGCTAACAGGACCTGTGTTTACACTAGTTGATGCTAACAGAACCTGTGTTTACCCTAGCTGATGCTAACAGGACCTGTGTTTACCCTAGCTTACCTCACAAATGACACCCTATTGCCTATGGGCCCTGGTCATCTGTAGTGCACTACATAGGGAATAAGCTCCCGTTTGGGATGCAAAGCCTCAGTTTTTCTAGATGTGATTTGAGTTCATTGTTAACAAGGTGATGTCGATGATTTGGTTAAGAGGGCCATAATGGAAATAATTATTTGGATCATAAACAGGAGTTAACTGATAAAGCAGTGTGTGTAATATTTCTAAATGAAACTAAAGTGAACTAGCGAAATAACTACACTGTCTAACCATAGATCTGGTGGAGTTCCCTGCCCCAGGTCAGCCCTTAACCTCCTGCTCTGAACCACTCCAGCATCACAGTCACCTGTGTTTAGTGTCGCAGTGATCCACCATGGCAACTTTAAGTCTCTGCTTAGAGGGCGTGGGCCGTATCAATGGTCCCCGAAGTCAAAACCTTTAATTCAGCTGTATTGTTCTCCTAATCCTCTCCTGTCCATCATGGCTGGTAAGTGTCTCTGCTGCTGGCCGCCCGCAAGAACGGGAGGAGGAGGAACTTTCATCTTGGATCGAGTGACTGGGAATGGAGGAATGCTCGGCCAAGGTACGGTGGCTGTGTGGCTGTCCCTGGGCTATAGCCACCCTTGGGACCCTCCCTCCTCCTCCCCTCCTTCTCCTCCCTCCTTTATTCCTTCCTTATTCCCCAGCTCTGGCTGCCTGCTGCCCAGACAGACAACTGAATTATCAGAGGTATCAGTGACTGCCGTCTGGATAATAGCCTGTGACCCCTCACCACCACAACTACAACAATCACCACCACAACTACAACAATCACCACCACAACTACAACAATCACCACCACAACTACAACAATCACCACCACAACTACAACAATCACCACCACAACTACAACAATCACCACCACAACTACAACAATCACCACCACAACTACAACAATCAGCATCAACACCACCCCCCCCCCCCCCCCCCCCACACACACACACACACACACACACACACACACACACACACACACACACACACACACACACACACACACACACACACACACACACACACACACACACACACACACACACACGGGCATAATAAAACAAATCTAAATATATATAAAAAGGGGGATTAAATATGATGCTGGTTGTGTTACTTGACAGTCTCCAATTCTATCTGCTAATGTCATAGCTGATCTATCCCCTAAACCACACAATCTACAGTATAGATACATCTTTACATCATCGTAGCCATGGATATAGAGCCCTGATATATTGTCTAAGATGGTAACTAACTAGATTTATGTTAGGATAACCTCTACTGGATCTCAGTTGAATTCAGCCATTGTGTCTCTAGACTGAACCATCTTAAGTCCTCCAGAGCTCTGTAAAGTCTCTCTCACTCCCTCTTTTCTCTCACCCTCTTTCTCTCTCTTTCTCTTACCCCTCTCACCCTCTCTCTTCCCCCTCTCTCCCTCTCTCTCTCTCCCCCTCTCTTACTCGCCCCCCCTCTCATTCTGACACTTTCAATTCCCTCTCTCTCTCTCTGTCTCTCCCCCCTCTCTTGGCCCCCTCTCTCCCTCTCTCTTTCCACATCCTCGCTACATCACTCAAGAGAGTATTGGATCGATGAGTGGATACAGAATGCACTGTCCAAGGCTGCTAGCAGATCAATCGATAGAGACCTTCTCTGGTTTGGCATCTCCTCCAGTACAAACAGAAGTCTTTATGATATTGTGGGTGCGAAGAGAAATGTCGGCTGTGTATGGGAGGGGTGTTGGGGAACGTTCATCCTCGACAGATGCAGAGATTCAACCTTGAGAAGGCCGAGACACGAAAGAGCGAGGGAGCGATAGAGAGAGCGAGAGAGAAAAAAGGTCCAGGCCTTTGTCTTCAATTAAAAGCGGTGGAGCGCTAGCTGAAACCTGGCATGAATAGAGGGAAATAGCTCAACATGCCTCTCCAATCACAACAACTAGATATGAATGTAAAATATGTGCAAGGTTAGTAAACAGTGTCATCGTGTCTGGGCCTTGAATGCCTT